>NW_003852752.1:148585-155508 GCF_000181295.1 Otolemur garnettii
AAAAAAAAAAAAAAAAAAAAAAACTTCTACAGTCTATATTTAATTAATAACGATGCTATTAATAATTATTATTTTTATAATATTATTGGATATTGGGATAATCTAGGTTATAAGATAGCTTCTCAATGCCTCTAAGATAATATATTGAATAGAAATGGCCATAACTTTAAGCACTCAATTTTTTAATATAAGTATTTGTTCCTTTCTTGTGATCACACAGAAGGTCTGCTTGAATGTTCATCTTCTATTTATCTTATATGTATTTTTATTACACTATCTCATTTGAAAAATGTATTTAAATTAATAGCTTCTTATATTCTATTCCCACAATGTTTTATTATAATGTTTTCATATTATGGATTAAAATAATACAATGATCTTTGAAGCAAGGAAAACAAATGAATGTGAAAATTTGCATAGATTCTAAATATGGGACTAAATTTAGTCATGTGATGACTATTCACCATGTAGATCATACAAAAATGTAAACTCGTATTTTCAATTCCCATGATACAAAATATCTTCATAAAAGATATTCTTTCTGATATTTCAAGGTTTGAATACAGGGCTTTTGTTCATACATAATAGTACATTTTATTCAGTGTAATCAGGAATAAGTTGAATGGTGGAATTAATGAGCATAAGTCATAACTTTTCTAGATAGATACATTAGACTATGTTTATGTAAAAGTTATTTTGATTCTCATAATTAGTCTTTTTGTGGTAATATTTTCATTTTATAGCAACAGATCAACTTAAGAAGTGTAAAAGGCCAAAAATAATAATTGAGGGTAATATACAGCATAAGAACGAATTTAAACATAATGAAAGCATAAGGTACAGATGTGGAGAACAATACAGACACTCAGTCTGCGTAAATGGAAGATGGGATCCTGCCCTGAGATGCACAAGTAAGGTCTCATTTGCAATGTTTTCAAAATATATTCTATTTCTCATTTGGGAAAGCAGTATATTTGTGACTCATAAAAAATTCAGCTATTTTTTATTACAGATGCTTCTTAACCTGGAAGGTAATTTAGAAACTAATGAAAAACACAGTGTCTAAACACTAGTTGTATCACGTACATTAATTATCTTTCATATTAAAAACTCATATAAACTTGATTTTAAATTAATATCTGGGCACTACATGTATTCTTTACTATTGGAGTGCTATTTTTTCTAATTCCTTTTATTACAAACCTGTACCTAGATCTATGGGTATGGTTTTATTATATGTCTGTTAATGTCCTTGTGTGTATATATCCCTATCTACCTGTCTGTCCATGTGACTATCTATTTACATACTTGTTTATTCTATATTTATCTTGAAATCTGAGTCATCTTGACACCTCACACACCACTTGAATAGTGCAGAATTTATACCAGTCTTCCCAATTTTCATATCTGTGGTTGGCTGCCCCATAATGGGATACTTTGTCTCAGTAGCCTCAGTATTTTTAGCAACATCTGAGGTCTAGGATATACAGAAAGTAGTGTCACATCCATAGAAAAGCCAAATCTGTTATCTACATTTCAACATGTGTAGAGTCTTTAAGGAAACAAATGATATTTACATGCAGTGACATGCACATGTTCTATAGAGTTTTCTTGAAGCTTTAGGTCTTAGCATTTATATTTAGGCTTATTAAAATGATCACATGATTATTGTCCTTTCTGATAATGTTATGGATCACATCTACTAATTTGCATATGTTTAATCATTTTTTCAATGGATAAATCCCACTTGATCATAGTCATTGATATTTTTAATAAGATACTGCATTTGTTTTGCTAATATTTTGTTAAGGATTTTTGCACCTCTGTACATCAGGGATATTGGCCTGCAGTTTTCTCTCATTCTTGTGTTTTTGTCTGGTTTTGGTTTCAGGGTGAGGCTGGCCTACTAGAATGAATAGAAAGAATTCCCTCCTCTTAAATTTCTTGGACTAGTTTAACAGGAACTATAAATATTTTGTAAATGTTTGTTGGAATCAGGCAGTGAGTTTCTGTGGTCCTGAATTTTTCTGTGTTGGGAAACTATTACTGATTCAGTCTCACTAACGTTATTAGTCTGTTCAGGTTTTATTTCTTTCTGATTCACTCTGGGTAGGTTGTATGTTTCCAAGAATTTGTCTATATCATCTAGATCTTCCTGTTTGTTAGCCTATAGTTGTTCATATTATTTTCTAATCGTCTTTTGTATCTCTATGATGCCAATTGTAAGGTGTCCTTTTCCATCTCTGATCTTATTTATTTGAATCACACCTTTTTTTAGGTCTAACTAAAAGTTTTTCAATCCCATTTATCTTTAAAAAAAAAAACACTTAATTTTGTTGATTTTTTACATTGCTTTTTAGGCTGTCTTTTGTTTATTTCTGCTCTGATTTTTATCATTGTTTCCCTTCAGTTAACTTGGGAATTAGTGTGTCTTGTGACAAAAAGCTTTCTTGATAAAACCCATAATGTATAAATTTGCTCATTTTTTGGTGTTCCACAAGTCTCATAGGCTTTCTTTAATCTATAGCATGTCCCAAAAGTTTCCATGCATAACAGACATTGAGAGATTATAGCTAAATATAACTTTATGTACAATATATTCATTACAACATTTTACAAAATATTTACAAACTATTCCTTATGTGTTGGGAAACTCGTGAAATTTTGCAATGAATATTTTGTAAATAAATGTATGTTTAGCTACAATTTCCTATTTTCCCTAAATATGATAACTTTTGGGGTACCTCATGTTATTCTTCCTTTCTTTTTTAAGGAGGTTATTTGAAAGGAACAATTCTCAAGTTCAGAATTGTTTTTTCTTCTTGACAGATTCTATTTTTGAAGTATTCAGATGTATTTTTTATTTCTTTTTTTAATTTTTGAGCTCTAAGATTTTAATTTATTTGTTTTTAGGATATTCATCTCTGTTGAATTTCTTTTTCCAACCACAAATTCTCTTTCTGTTCTGTTATTGTTTATCTGTATTTACTTATATCACTCCTTTATATCACTATTTTGAATTGTATTTCTGGCATTTTAAATTTTGTTTTCTTTGGGGTCTTTTATTAGAAAACAGTTATGTTTCTGTGGAGGTAAATTATTTTTCTTTTTTATGTTTTTTGTGTCCTTATGTTGATATCTGCACATCTGATAAAAGAGTTGCTTCTTCCAATTTTATCAAGTAGCTTTTGTAGGAGACTTTTTCCTGTAAATGTTCTATATTTTTGTTTGGGTAAGGTGCATTACCTGCATGTGCATAGTAATGTAGTCTCTGAGAAGTTTCTTCAGATTCAATAAAGAACTTCTTTCTGCAGTTCAAGTCAGGTATCTGTGAGTACTTCAGCAGTTTATGCCACAGGAGATTGTGGCTGCAACGGTTTGGAAAGTGAAGCCCCAAGTTGGTTCTCAGGCTAAGAGGCCACATGCTTTGGGTTTGCCCATCTTGGAAGAAGCTCATCAGGGACAAATCTGGCAGCCTAGTTCTTAAATAAGGGCATATGCATGTGGTGCCTGCAGTTGGTCAGGGGTGAGCTTGCTGGGAGTCTTTTGGGCCAAGAGTGTTCACATGGACTTCTAAATAGGGGCAATGCAGCCATGTGAATTTTCAGGGAGCCTCCTCAAAGTTGGCTTACGGCCTGTGAGGACTATGTGATTCCCATTTAGCAATGGCTACTGGTGTCTGTGGTTGGGATGGAGGTATGTCAGGTTTGGTCCAGAATTCTGCTCAACTTTTCCCTGTAAGAGGAGGTCTCTCCTGGCTTTAAACTAATCTCAGGGTGGGAGATGGGGCAGCAGAAGTAGAATACTTCACTCTAATTTTTTTATTGTGCTGTCCTATCCTGCGTTTTATTGCCCTACAGAGATTATATTGGTTTTGTGTTACACCCCAGTAATCTCCATTGTACATGAGTTGGATTTTGTTTGCTTATTAATTTTTTTTGCTGGGGGCATGAATACCAGGCACCTTTAGTCATCCATCTTGTTCACAACATTCTCAAATGATTCTTTTAATACACATTTTGGGGTGGTGCTTGTGGCTCAAAGGAGTAGGGTGCCAGCCCTATATGCCAGAGGTGGTGGGTTCAAACCCAGCCCCAGCCAAAAACTGCAAAAAAAAAAAAAAAAAAATATATATATATATATACACATACATACATACATACATATATACACACACACACATATTTTGCTAGTATTTTGTTGCAAATTTTTGCATCTACTCATGTATTTAATCCTCTCCATTTCCTCACTTTTCTATTTTTTACTTTGCGTAGCTTTCTAATTTTTCTATCTTTTCTATTTTTCTTTGGAAGTTTTCTCTTTTTCACTTATCTTACTGTTTTAGTTTTTCTGATGCTTGATTTTAACTTTGATTTTTTTTCAATCTTAAGGCAGAAAATGGAAGAATTTATATTATCATATATATGTATATATACATATATATTTGAATTTATACTATCATATATGTGTATATATGAATTTATACTACATACTTTATAGAATATATAGAATAGACAGAATTTATACTATCATATATGTGTATAGAATATACTTTATATCATATACTTTATAGAATACATAGAATAGATAGAATTTATACTATCCTATATGTGTATATATACATATATATATATTTTCAGTTTTTGGCCAGGGCTGGTTTTGAACCCGCCACCTCTGGCATATAGAGCCAGTCTCCTACTCCTTTGAGCCACAGGCACCACCCCTATATCATACATTTAAAACATAAAACTTCTAATATCCATTTTTAAAAACTACTCGAGCTATGCTCCATAAAGTTATATATGTACAAGTATATATTATTAATTTATCAACCATTTCAAATGCTTTTTTATTTCTTTTGTGATTTATTTGATGTAATATTTATTTAATAGTTTGTTTATAAACTTTCAAATATTTTCATTTCTAAATAACTTATTTTAATTAACTTATAATTTATTGCTGTTTTCATAGAATACAAGACTTTCATAATTTGAAATTTATTCATTTTGTGTTGCACATCACATAGTATATCTTGATGATGGTTCCATTTCACATAAAGATATGTGTATATTCCAGGAGTAAAGTTAGGCTAAAGTGTGCCACAATATTCTTCAACTTATTTGCCCATCTCACATATTTGTTAACTTCTTACTTGGTTACTTACTATCAGAAACTACTTTAAATGACAATGAGTACAGTGTACATCAGAATCAATAGGATTGAGCTAAAGCAAAGATAGTACTAAAACATGCATAGAAAACAAAGAACAGAATAAAAGCAATAGGTATTAAAATCAAGACATAGAAAACAGCATACATCTAAAGATCTGAATGCTTCCAGGTAAATCCAGAGACCTCAGTCACACAGGACTTGCTTCATCTTCAAATTAAGAACCCAACAAGATAATTCTAAAGTATGTCAGTTTAATAGACGCTTATACATGTTTACAGAGGTCTTTTTTATAACTGATAAGATAACTAAGGCCAGGCTGTGTGATACATTAAACTAAGTGCATACCATCAATTTATATACCCTTAAATGGTGTAGATGAGATAGTAAATGGAAGTTTGGGGGGAATTTCCAACTTTGAATAGCACACTATAACTCTAGTGAAGATATCTAATGCTTCTCCTATTATCCAAATTATTAACTAAATGCAATTTTTCCTCTGACTAATCAGAATCCATTACCAACCTATTTTGTGAGGATTTTAATCCAATTCCAGTACGTTTGATCATAGATCTCTCTGTAAAAGATCCTGATATCAGTTTTTATTTAATACTTCTTATTGAGAGTGTGTAATCCAGTTTAAACATCCAAAAGGTTAGAAATAATTAAAATTGTGCCTGTAAATCATGTAAGATTGCCTATGCAAAACATAGATGGGAAAAAGTACTAGAAAAAGTATGAGAATTTAAGCCAAAAGTGATAGCATTGAACTGCTATACAAGCTGAAAAGTATAACATGTAAACAGAGGATATAGCCATTATTATATGATTATTTATGAAATATATATTGAATTTTATATTTATCGAAAGTTGTTATTAATCAAGAAGCTGAATTTTAATTTTTTTTAGATGTACAAATACAATTATGCCCACCTCCACCTCAGATTCCCAATGCTTGGAATATGACAACCACAGTGAATTATCAAGATGGAGAAAAAGTATCTGTTCTCTGCCAAGAAAATTATCTAATTCAGGGAAAAGAAGAAATTTTATGCAAAAATGGAAAATGGAAAAATATGCCACGATGTGCTGGTCAGTAGTGTATAAATTGCTTTATAAGATTCTCTCAAATAAGGTATGCTCTCCTATGGTCTTTGTAGATAAACAAGATGAAGATCGTCTTCTATATCTATTGCTTTATCCTAAAACCATAAATTATTTTCTAGACACATAAGTCAATCAGCATTCTTTCACTTTCACTATATTTTGTCCATAAATAACACCTGTGGGATATAATATAATTATTAGATAACATTTTTTATATGTGTTTACTAACCATAATGAATAAGACATAAATGTAGGGAGATACTGAGCAAGGGGATGATAACATGAGGCCACATATGCTTGCAAGATTCAAAATTATTTTGTTTTCAAATAATGCTATTTTTTAAATATACCATTTTAAAATCCAAAATAGTAGTTCACTTTATATTTCAATTTATTCAACCTATTTGTGCTTTATCCTTTCATTTCATATCATAGAAAAAATTCCATGTTCTCAACCACCTCACATAGAGCATGGAACTGTTTACTCATCTGCATCTTCAAATGAAATGGAAGATACAACTGAACCCAAGGTTTATGCACATGGTAAAAAATTAAGTTATATTTGTGAAGATGGTTTCAGAATATCCGAAGACAATGAGATAACATGCTACTTGGGAAAATGGAGTTCTCCACCTCAATGTGTAGGT
>NW_003852752.1:156784-158236 GCF_000181295.1 Otolemur garnettii
TGCACACTTAAATTATTTTGATCAAAACAAAAAGTACAGAAAAGAATGTACCTATTGTGCTTTGAACTTCTCAAAAATAATTTCATTAATGATCTTTAAAAATGATCTTTTCACGGCATACCAGTTGAAAATCACTGTTAGGTGATGTCATAGTAGCGCCTGTTATTCATTTTCAAATAAAACTACTAAGATTGAAGGCGAGTACATAAAATTAAATTTCTGAGATCATGAAACATATATTGATGCCTTCTTTTTTTTTTTCAGGACTTCCTTGTGGACCACCACCTTCAATTGATTATGCTGTTGTGTCTCCTAATTTAAACAGTTATCAATATGGTGAAGAATTTACATACAAATGTTCTGAAGGTTTTGGAATTGATGGCCCTGAATTTACAAGATGCTTAGGAGGAAAATGGTCTCAACAGCCAAAATGCATAAGTATAGTGTATTTTATTGCATTGTATATAAGATAAACATCCTCAATGCAAAGTGTAAATGACACAAATAAGAAAGTATGCAGTGTATTGAATTTAACAATGTATTTCTTGAAGGATCTGGATTGTTGCACAGAATTACAGCTCTAACAATGAAAATGCTAGACATCATAAGCCAAATTACTAAATTTTAACATCATCTTTTGTGAACTTTCAGCATCCAATGATGTGCATCCTCAGACATCTACTCCATTACCTCAGTTCACAAAGTAAAGCAGACCCCCACTTCTGAATCTCATTGTTATTCTGCCTTCTATCAGTATAGCAACTATCTCTCTGCAAATACACTTTCTAAAATATCTTAATTATTATAAGTAATGTATTTGTCAGACAAAAAATATAAACACAGTGGCTTGTATGGGCAAAAATAAATCTGAATGTGAAAAACGGAATCTACAACTAGCAATATCTCTTCAGGCTTTTGATATCATTCCCATCTTTTGTTGTCAAAAATTTAAAACGAGTTTATGTAATTAATTGAAAGCTGCCATTTTTTTTGTCAAGTTAGAGGAAAAATATTATCTGGTGTTTACTGGTTCTATATATAACTATTATTTTAGTATATAATTATTATATATGATGTCTTTTTAATGATTTACTAAACAAATACCAGTAAATATTTTCTTTCTTTCAGAGACTGATTGTTCTGGTGTTCCCAGGTTTGATAATGCTGTACCTATAGGGCGTGAGAAGGATTCATATAGGTCGGGAGAACAATTGACTTATGAATGTGTAGCAGATTATCAATTAGATGGACCCAACACTGTAACATGTATTAAGAGAACATGGATGGGAAATATAACATGCAAAGGTACTTTGATGAACTTTTAAATTTATTCATTGAAGTGCCTTGATCAATAAAATGTAGACTGTTCTCTATCATCATTTCAAAATGAATATAGATTATTTTTTTTTTTAGACCAGGACAAAGTAGGTTTATACCTAAAAATAAAAGGAT
>NW_003852752.1:158533-167385 GCF_000181295.1 Otolemur garnettii
GTACTTTTTTTTAGTTATTTGTTCACAACTTCAGTGTAGGTCCTATGATTAATCATATTTTTCTTCTTTTAAGTAGGGTGTTCTTCAAGGTGTATTTTTAATCATTGACTTGATATCTGAAAAAAGTCTCAATGTGTTTGTTTTTAAGAAGCTAAAATTACACTTAGCAAACAGATGATTGCAAACTAAAATGTTATGCCACGTAATTTAGTTATTTTGATTTATTAGCATTTCTTAAATTCTTATTAAATTTATAGGACCTGTAATATTTATTCAACTAAAACTGACAAGCAAATGTCCAGGAAAACTTTCATTTTCACTGATCACTAAAAGGAAAAAACAAAAAAAACTATCAATGTTCTGGTTAAGGAAAGAGAAGGGGCATTCTCCTTTTCCTAAATATTACATCTGAATTTATTTAAATTAGCAAAGCCTTTTACTCAAGACAATTTATTGAATTAAAAATCCCCTATGAAGTGCATTTGCTCAAAATGAGCACTATGTAGAAATAATTTTTTTCTTTCTATTCAGATATTTCCTGTGTGAATCCACCCACAGTGGAAAATGCTAAGATAACAACAAGACAGAAGAGTAGGTATCCAAATGGTGAGAGAGTGCATTATGAATGTAATGAACCTTTTGACATGTTTGGGGAAGTAGAAGTGGTGTGTCTAAATGGAACCTGGACAGAGCCACCTCAATGCAAAGGTAGGATATTATATTTTCCCAGAATATCTATCAGGGGCAAAATATGCTGATATCAGTAAAATGAAGTAATTCATGTAGAATATACTTTTCAAACACAAATAAAATGATGGCACTTAAAATTTAAATTTTTGTGAATTCAACCAAATAACACAGTATTTATTTCCAAGAAAGATTCAACTAGAGTAAAGGAATAATTGGAATTTGGAATCAATTCTTGTCTTCAGCATTAAGACATTCAGATATTTCCTGAGCAATAAAAGTATAAAAAACACATTATGTACAATTGACAGCCCTAAGTGATCACCATTTTAAGTGTATAATAGACAGATGAAGAAGGATCCTAGAAGGTGATATAGACTTGGGCATCTTCAACATCTAGAGTATATTTAAAGACATGTGACTTACTGAGCCCTTCCAGGGAACCACTACATTTGTAAAAAGAAGCCTCGGGACATAGTCTTGGGCACTTTAATATTTAGGGTTCAGGAAATCTGGAATCCAACAAAGAAAATTTGATATTATCCACTTTTACTTTTTAAAAAAGTACATTGTTCCTGGTATTTTTTTTTTCATTTCTTTACTTAGAATACACATGTTTTTATGTTGAAATGAGTTTAATGCAGACAACACATAGTTGGATCTTCTTTCCATATCCATCATGCCATTCTTGGTCTTTTCACTTGTGTCTTTAGAACATTTATGTTTAAAGTTACTATCCATGTGTTAGGATTTATGTCTGTCATTTTGTTTGTGTTTGTTTTCTCTCACACACAGTCCTGTTTCCCTATTCCTCCATTCCTTTTGAGAACACTTTTAAAGAATCTTACATTTACTCACGTTTACTATTTTTAAGTATATCTTTATACTATGGTTTGTTTTATTCCTTTTTAAACAATGTAACTTCTTACTCTCTACCAGTATTGACATCTTACCTTTCAAGTGAATTAGGGAAACATTACTTTCATTTAGAATGTGTTGAATATTAATGCCTTTTGTATTTCCTGTCCCTACATTCATATTTCATATTAAATGAAATAATTTTGCTTCAAACAGCAAACACAATTGAAAAAAGTTATATTGGCTTCTTATTATGCTTTCCTGTAGGAGGCAAGATATTGCTAGGGGGAAAAAAGGCTTTGTCTTCTCTGGTTACTTTTAATCTGAGCATTCAGCTAAATAGAATGGGCCCCTCTTGGAATAAGACACAGCTTTGCCTTTCCTGGAGTCTGGAAATCTCTCACTAGAAAGAATTCTCTACATCTTTCAGAATCCTCTGATGTGGTTTTCTTTTTGTTTTTTCATTATATTCAGGAGTTTGAATTATACTTAGTAGATGTACATTTTGTACATGTTTTGAAGCCAACTATTCCTTTTACCTTGAATAGATTTGTATTTTTAATTTTTTCATGGAGCTCGTGTTTCTTTTGTGATGAAAATGAAAACCAAAAGAAAAAAAATGAGTAATACCCAACCAACTCCTCAGCATATGGTGTATTAAAAGAAGAGATTTTCTCTGTTTGACTTAGCTATCTGTTCAGCACTTTTTCACTAAGAAAGATATTTATTGACCCTGGAATCCTGCAAAGTAGACATATTTCTTAATGCTTTGTGTGTGCTTTTAGTGAAAAAGAAAAAACAACATTTAAAAATGTAGCAATTTATAGAATTAAAATTTCTTGTTCTAATTATGTCCCCAGAAATCACAAGAATGTTGATATTATGGGAAGTGGTCTGTTTCTATTTGCCTTATTTAAAGCTGTATTTAGATGTGTTCTCTCAATAAATCAAATAAATGATGTTTTTTAGATTCTAAAGGAAAATGTAAGACCCCTCCACCTATTGAAAATGGAGACATCACTTCATTCCCATTAGCAGTATATGCTCCTTATTCAACAGTTGAATATCAGTGTCAGAACTTATATCAACTTCAGGGTAACAGGCGAATAACATGTAGTAATGGACAGTGGTCGGAACCACCAAAATGCTTGAGTAAGTACTTTTATATTCTCATGGATCATGGAAAAGTCAGTATATAAGTATCACATTTTGTTATTTATAATAGAATTTTTCAAGGATACACATAGCCATCCTGCTGAATTCTTGCCTACCAAATATTTATAATAAAAAACCATATTAATATTTCTAGTATACAAAATTCTGTTTATTTTTATACTTATTTTAAAACTTTGCATTGGCAATGTATATATACATATATACATGATGTATGATATGATGATCTTATATATATATATGATGCAATAATCCAATAAATTAACACATTCATCATTACTCATACGTGTTATTATGAATATGTGTATGTGTTGTAAAGACACTTAAAATCTGCTCTCTTACAAAACTTCAAGTTAAAAACAAAGCCTTATTAACTATAGATCATGCTATACATTATCCTCACATCTTATTCATCTTATTACTAAATGTTTGTATCATCTGACGAAGATTTTGTTCAAACAAAAACAGTGATGGTAGTTTAAAAAATGCTAGGCTTTTTAGGTCAGTGATATGAATTTTTGGTAATAACACACAATATCACACATTAAACCTAGAACCTGATTTATATATCATTTACCATTTTAATTTTCATAAGATATTTTTACAGAGTTGGTTTGGAAAGGGTTTTGAGAAAGCATTCCTGAACCATTATATAACACAGCTAAATGTTTTATGTTCATTTTTTTCTATCCTAGAACCATGTGTAATATCAGAAGAAATCATGGAAAAATATAACATAACATTAAAGTGGCGAGACAGAGGAAAGCTTTACTCCAGATCGGGTGAAGAAGTTGAATTTACATGCAAATATGGATATCATCAAGCAACATATAACCCATTTCGAACAATGTGTCAGGATGGGAAAATGATATATCCCCGTTGTGCATAGGACTTTTTTTAGCTTTATTAAAATCCACACCTTTATCAGTTCTCAATTTTACATTTCAAATATTGTTTAACTCATTTTTATTCATAAATCAGAATTTTTGCAATTTGAGATGATGTAATTACAATCTGAGAACTGTGCCTCACTTCTTAAAAGGGCCATATTAAACCTTGATAAAAAACTGCTCTATATTCAATTTATGAAATATCTTTGTCAGGAAATTACACGCAATTATGTTAGAGACCATTATGTCTATTACCTTCCAAAATACCTCAAAGACAGCTTCTGAGGTTCTCTGTTCTCTAGTCAATGAAAAAGATGTTGTTGTCTCTGTCTTTGAAATTGTATCACTTCATAAACACGAAAAAATCAACCCAAGTCATAACTTAAATTAGCAATAAAATCTGTCATTAGTCATTATTAATGAATAAATTCACAAAAATGATGAAATGTATAAACTTTTACAAGACGTAAAGCTAGCAGACTTAAAAATCAAACTAATTGTAAAGAGGAATTAAAGTTTAATTGTGTATATTGCTATTACAACACTTACATACAAAGTGATAAAAATCCTCTATCAATTGTAAACACATCCACATATGTGTACACGGAGACCTACACACAAAAACACACAGAATACTCTGCAACATGAATTAATATTTGCCAAAGTAAAGTTGGCAGGGAATGCAATGAAATAAGTGAAATTCTATATTGTATTCATTGATAATAGGACTTAAGAGTTGTTTCTTAACTCCATTACATATGGAGTGTTCTCTGATTTTCTAATTTTAACATATATCATTTTTGAATCACTGGAATCATTTATTTTAAAATAAAGATGTCTATAAAGAAAGGCAATGCAAATTGAGAGCTCTAGAGACCTCAATGGTCATGATCTTAAGGTTGAATAACATTTACAAATATTTGGTTAGAAGAGTTTTGAAAATTTCAAAAATGAGATTCTGAAGTATAATTTTTATGTCTATTCATTTCAGACAAAATTAGTTAAAATTATTTTTGACCAGAAACATCTTCAATTTATAAAAGATGTTAATCTTTCATATGAAAATAGAGGTGTAAATAATAAGATTAAAATATTTTAGTGTAAGTTTTTTTTATTGCAGAAGTAGGTAACTTATTTACTTAAGCTGTCCCCATGTCAGTGATCCTTTTAGATGAATTGGTTGAGTTGAAAAAAATCAGATTTCACAAATTCAAAGGATATTTGTTATAATCAGCAAGGTATCTTTGCAGTTATATTAAAACTTGTGAATACATTTATACCACATTTTGGCCACTGTAATCAATTACAGTTAAGTGAGTGGTTTATGAAAAACAGAAATTTACTTCACAGAGTTGTAGATGCCTGGATGTCCAAGATCAAGATCCTAGTTGAACTGACATTTGTTAAGGGCTCTCTATTTCATAGATAGTGCCTTCTCCTTACATCCCCAGAACATGGACAGGACTTTGAAGTTCCATGAGTACTTTTTTTTTTTTTTGAGACAGAGTCTCAAGCTGTCACCCTAGGTAAAGTGCCATGCATCACAGCTCACAGCAATCTCCAACTCTTGGGCTTAAGCAATTCTCTTGTCTCAGCCTCCCAAGTAGCTGGGACTGCATGCGCCTGACACTACACCTGGCTATTTTGTCATTGTTGTTTTTGTAGTTGTCATTGTTGTTTGGTGGGCCCAGGCTGGATTCAAAGTTGCCAGCTCTGGTGTATGTGGCTGGTACCCTAGCCATTTGAGCTACAAACACCAAGTCTCTATGAATATTTTTTAAATAAAAGCACTAATCCAGTCAACAAGGGTGAAATACTGATGAACTAATCACCAATAAAGGCCTTACTTGCTACAGAATACCACCACAATGATGATTAAGATGTTACATACAAAATTTAAAGGGACAGTAACATTCAGACCAAAGCACAGCATAAGGTTAAAAAAAGATATTCTGACAAATGAAAACTGAAAGAAAATAGGCAGAAGCTATATTGCTATATTTGGACAAAACGTGATCTAAGTCAAAACTGACAGAATCTTGTGATAAAGGAGTTACTTCATCAAGAAGCTATAACAATACAAATATATATGCACCCAACATGGGAGCAAATAAAACATACAAAGCAAATATTAAAAAATCTGAAGGGATAAATGGCAAACCAAAAATAGTAGGGGATTTTAATATGTCACTTTTAACAATGGATAGATTATCTAGATTCTAGACAGAAATCAGTAAGCAAATATTGGGCTTGAACTTTATGTTAGACCAAATGGACCAAACAGACATATGCAGAACATGGCATCCATCAGCAATAGAATACATATTCTTCTTAGGCCTGCTAAAGGAACATTTTCCAGGATAGAGTATTATATATTAAGTCACAAAACCAGTCTTAAAACTTTTTAAACGAGGAAGCACCTGTGGCTCAAAGGAGTAGAGCACTGGCCCCATATACTAGAGGTAGGGGTTCAAACCAAGCACCGACCAAATACCGAAAAAAAAAAAAAAAAAAAAAAAAAATTAAAAGATTGAAGTCATATGAAGTATCTTTTGCGAACACAATGGTTTGAAAGTAGAAATCAATATGAGAGGATTTGGGGAAAATTAAAAATATGGAAATTAGGAAATTAAACAACACGCTCCTTAATAACCAATGACATGATGAAAAATTAAAGGGAAATTAAAAAATAGAGAACAATAATGGCAAACCAATGTACTAAAACTTACTTGGTGCAGCAAGAGTAGTTCTAAGAGGGACATTTATAGATATGAATGCCTACAGGAGAGAAAAGAAAGATCTCAAATAAACAAGTTTGTATCTCAAGAAGTTAGAAAATGAAGAATAAACCACCCAGAGCCAGCTGTAGGAAGGAAATAGTAAGAATCAGAGCAGAAATAATTGAAATACAGACCAGAGAAATGATCCTGAGTATCAACAAAGCTAAAATATGTTTTTGAAAAGAGAAACAAAATTGACAAACCTTTAGCTAGACTGAAAAGAAGAAAAAGGAGGACTCACATAAATACAATTAGAAATGAAAGAGGAAACATTACAACTGATAGTACAAAAGTATAAAGGATCCTAAAAATCCACTGTACACAATTATATGCCAACAAATCGGATAACTTAGAAGAACCCAATGAGATACATTCTCAGACACATGCAACATACTGTTGTGCCCAGATCGCGTTGTTCCCAAAGACCACCAGGAGCCAAGTCAGATGCATAAGCAAAAAGACTTTTATTGCAGCAAGCTCGAGCTTGGACTCCTGGGGGCTTGGCTGGTACGGATCCTGGTGGAGAGTCATGAGCTCTGGGGCATGGGGTTTTTATGGGGTTGGGGTCGTAGGTGGGGTTTGGGGAAGATCTGAGTATGGGGCAGTGCAGATCAGTGGTCTGATCACAAGGTGTGCTGTGACTTGTGAATATCTGGGCCCAATCATGGGGCTGTTTCTATGGTTGTCATTTCTATCTCATTATATTTAAAGTGGCTGATATTGATTGTATTGACTTCTCAGTACTAATAACTGTACCGCTCCTACTCTTTCCCGCACAAACGCAGTGAGTCTATTAATTATGCAAGGGCCTACAGTTAGGAATAGAAGTAACTAAATTAAAGGGCCTGCCAAAGCTATTATTAAAGTAGTTAACCAAAGAGACCAATTAAAAAGAGATTTATACCAACTCTGTTCTTTTTCTCTTTTTAGCTAGCGTTTATGCAGGCTTTCTCGTATGAGGGCCATTGATTCTTTTACTATTCCTGAATGATCAGCATAGAAGCAGCGTTCTTCTCCTAAGGTGGCACAGAGTCCACCTTGTTAGAGAAACAGTAAGTCAAGTCCTCTGTGGTTTTGTAACACTACTTCTGATAAAGACGTCAGAGAATCTTGAAGAAGTGTTATAGATTTTTCCAATCTTTCTATGTGTAAATCTATGGCTTCTTGCAAAGCATCATAGTTCTTGTCCTAGAGAACCAGGGCAGATACTCCAGTACCTCCTCCTGCCACTCCTAGGCCTAAAAGAGTGGCTACGGTGAAGGCTGTGGCAACTTCCCATTTCTGGCATCACTTTTATAATAAATTAATCTGGGCACCAACTGTACTAAAACACAATAATCTTGGCTTTGGTTTAAAACACTTGAATGTATACAGGGAGCTAATCTGGTGGAGTATGCCCACCAAGCGTTATTCAGGGGTATCAGGTAGCCGGTCCCATTCCACTGAGAGGTAGAATTACAAAGAGGCTGGTGAGAGGCAGACACTTGTCCCACACATGTGTCTTTCCCTATTACCATCTGAAGGGTAAGGTAGGGTCGGTTCTACTGCCATTGGCATGCACTTGCCTCCCCTGGGGTGTGGTTTCCTTCAATAGCAATACCTTCATAATAGGGAGGCTGGATACTAAAATAAAGCCAACAAGCTGCTTTTAATTCAGGCTTGGTAAGGTTTATCACTTGAAAAGTACTGGCTAGTAATTCCCATACTTGGTTAGAAAGTGTAGAATAGGTCACGAGAGGATTAGTCAAAACATCTGTCTGGGAGAAGTTAATGGGGTCAGCTGAGGGGGCAGTTTGGGAGGCTTTACTTGTGAGCTGGGGCCTAGAACTAGGTTGGGTCCTATGGACTTTACTGTGAATGTGGCAGGGAGCCATTCTAATCTTTAGATGGTAATCTTTATATCATATTCATTCTGATATAACCTTAGTTGCCAGGTTTTTCCTACTTCCCGTCCCTGGGCTTGCCGACCTCATTGTGTGAAAATGAGTAATCCTAATGGGGATTACAAGGGGGTTTTTTACACCCTGTTGTGTTACTGCCTCTTTGGATTTGGATGAGGTCAGTTTTGACAGGAGCATTCCAACTGAACCAACCAGTAGACTCACAACTCCAAGCTGCAGAGTAAAAGGCTTGTGGCCCTCCACATTGCCTTTCTTTGTCTTGGGACCTAACTGTTCCTGGGCAGATATAGAATTGGGTTTGAAGTAAAATAGCTCACTTGGGTGATTCTTTACATCCAGGGAGCCATGAACCTGTCTGTCATGAGTTCCAGGTTCTATTGGCAAGCGTGCAAAGGTCAAACTGGAGGGTCAGCCACCAAGAGTTAGAAGGGTGGAGACCTGATGTCTGGCTTACGGTGTGCCCTGTAATGGCACTTATAACCTTCCATGTGACGTTGAGTGGGTCATGAGGACTGGGGGAAATAGTACATACAGTTAGTAGAATCAAGCTGGTGATGAAGAGC
>NW_003852752.1:167470-172754 GCF_000181295.1 Otolemur garnettii
AAACAGGTCCACAGGCCAAGAGTGGGTGTGATGTATCCAGGTGGCAATGCCGTCTACTTTGATGGCGGTGGGCATTGTGAGGATCACAATGTAGGGTCCTTTCCAAGGGGGTTCTAGGGTCTCAGGGTGGTGGCGCTTTACCACACCCAGTCGCCTGGATGGTATGCATGAGGTTCAGGAGTGGGGCCAGCCTCATACAGAGCTTTAGGACTATCCCAATTCTTTTTCTGCATGCACTGGTAACATTGTAGAGAAAGAAGAAAGCCAGGGTCATTTTCTAATTCTAACATATCAGTTTTCAAATTAGGGATGATGGGGGGGTGCCTGAATATGATCTCGAAGTATGTCAGCCCAATCATATAAGGGGAATTCCGGACCCTGTACAGGGTGTAAGGGAGGAGAGACACCCAGTCACCACCAGTCTTAAGGGTTAATTTGGTCAAAGTCTCCTTCAAGGTTCAGTTCATCCTTTCTACCTGGCCTGAACTCTGGAACCTGTATGCACAGTGTAATGTCTAATTAATCCCCAGAGCCTCCAAGAGACTCTGCACTACCTGAGAAGTAAAGGCAGGTCCATTATCTGACCCAATACTGCACAGAAGTCCAAACCTGGGCATGATGTCTTCTAACAGTTTCTTTGCCACTGCTTGGGCTGTCTCGTGCTTGGTAGGGAAAGCTTATACTCACCCAGAGAAAGTGTTAATGAATACTAAGAGATATTTATATCCATATTTACCTGGTTTGACTTCGGTGAAGTCCACTTCTCAAAGTGCACCTGGTTTTGATCCTTGTTGGTGGGAACCTGGGTTCTGGGGATGTGAGGTGCTATTGGTCAGTTGACACGCCTTACACACAGTCACTATTCAATTAATTTTGGCATTCTGGGTTTGAATTTTTATCTCTGCATGGTATAACAAGTCTTTCATTTTCCGAGTACCCATATGGGTTGAATGATGCATTTGTTTTAAGACCTGTAGACCTGCTCAGCAGGATGGTTTTTCCATCACAAGTGCACCACCATCTGTTATACTTCTCCAGGGTATGAGCCATCTGGATCTGCTCTATCTATTGGAGATCTTCTGGTGTGTAGAGTGGTTTGTTAGGCAGGCAAGGAGGGCCTGGATCTGGGCTTTGGATGGGCAGTGTAGCTTCTGCTACCCGGGCTACTTCTTTGGCGACTTGGTCAACTCATCTGTTTCCTCTGGCCACTGGGGAATCTTGTCGCTGGTGTCCTGGGCAGTGTATTACTGCCACTTCCTGTGGGAGCCAGAGCTGCTAACAGAGTTAATATCTCATCTTTGTTCTTGACCATCTTACCTTCTGCCGTGAGCAGTCCTCACTCTTGGTAGATTGCCCCATGGACATGCACCATGGCAAAGGCATACCGGCTATCGGTATAGACATTTGGTCTCAGTTCTTTCTTCAGCATCAAAGCTTTTGTGAGGGCTATCAATTCGGCTTTTTGTGCAGAAGTGCTTGCTGGAAGAGGTACTGCCCAGTCTCAGTCTCAGTCACAATTGTGGCCCCCACGTATCTGCACCCGTCCTTGATGAAGCTGCTGCCATCTGTGAACCAGACAGTGTCTGCATTTAACAGAGACTGGTCAGTTAAGTCCCAGTGAATGCAGTGGACTTGAGCCAGGATCTCAGTACATTCATGGAGGGGAGCTTCCAGCTCTGGGTCCAGCAGGAGGGTGGCAGGGTTAAGGGTCGATTTGGTCAATAACCGGATTCTGGGAGGATTTAACAACAGGCTCTGATAATGGGTGAGTTGAGCATTACTTATCCACTAGTCAGGCAGCTACTTCAACACCCCTTCTATGGCATGGAGGTTGTGACCAACAATTCCTGCCCCATTGTAAGTTTATCTGCATCTTTGATAAGCAAAGCAGTGGCCACAATTATACATAGGCATGGGGGCCACCCTGCCACTACCGGGTCTAACTTCTTGCATAAGTAAGCCACCAGTCTGTTCCAGGGGCCTATTGCTTGAGTCAATACTCCTTTAGCTATTCCTTTATGTTGATCTATATATAGCTGGAAGGGTTTTGTGATATCCAGGAGTCCTAATGTGGGGGCACATATCAGCACCACCTTGAGTGCCGTAAAAGCATTTTCTCTTTCTTCTGTCCAGTGGAAAGGCTGCCCTTTTTTGGTGGCTTCATATAATGGTTTAGCAATCTCTGCAAACACTAAAATCCAAAGCCTGCAGAAGCCAGCAGCCCCTAAGAATTCGCAAACCTCCCGGGGTGAGGTGGGGGTCGGGATTTTTAGCATGGTATCTTTCCTGGCCTGTGAAAGCCACCTCTGTCCTTCTTTTAGCACATACCCCAAGTAACTTACAGTTTGTTGGCAGATTTGGACTTTCTTAGCTGAAGCATGGTAGCCTAGGTCTCCTAGGGTGGCTAGCAGGTCCCAGGTCCCTTGCAGGCAGCCTTGTTCATCAGCAGCTGCTATCAGTATGTCATCTACATACTGAAGGAGAGTCAGCCCGGGGTGCACTTTACGGAACTCACCCATGTCTTTATGCAAGGCCTCATCAAAGATGATTGGAGAGTTTTTGAAGCCCTGTGGTAGTCGTGTCCAGGTCAGCTGTCCATTGATGCCTTCTTCAGGATTGCTCCACTTGAAGGCAAACATAGCCTGGCTTTGTGAAGCTAGAGGCAAGCTAAAAAAGGCATCTTTTAAATCTAGGACTGTGTACCATTTGTGTTGGGGCCAGTGCACTTAGGAGCACGTATGGGTTGGGCACGGTTGGATGTATATTGTTAACCCATTTGTTAACGTCTCTGAAGTCCTGCACTGGGTGATAGTCATTTGTCAGAGGCTTTTTGATGGGGAGTAAAGGGGTATTTCAAAGGGACTGACATGGTGTCAAAATTCCTACTTTCAAGAGCCTCCGGATATGGGGTAGGATTCCTATCTGTGCTTCTTGAGGCATCGGGTACTAACGTACCCGAAGCAGTTCAGCTTCTGGCTTAAGTTCTACTATTACTGGTGATCTATGGGCAGCATATCCTATGCCTCCAGTTTCTGCCCAGGCTGATGGAAAGGAAATCATCCATTCAGACATCTTGGCCACCAGTGTAAGCACTGAGGGCTGATGGAGCTGATAGTCATCTTCAAGCCTCAGAGTCAACACCTGGATAGGGTGTCCTTGCCCATCTGTGACTTGGGGCCCTTCTCTTTTGAAAGTGATCTGGGCTCCTATTTTGTTTAACAGGTCTTGCCCAAGAAGCGGGTACAGACAGTCTGAAATGACCATAAATGCTTGGGATACCCAGCCCATGCTCATGTCCACAGTTCTTCGGGTAGTCCATGAGTATTTTTTAATTCCAGTGGCCCCTTGAACCCAAGACTTTTTGGTGTCCATCTTGCCCTGATCTGATACCAGGACTGAATGCTGAGTGCCCGTGTCCACCAAAATGTCTATTGGTATCCCCTCCACTTTGAGGGTTACCCTGGGTTCAGGGAGGGGCACTGAACCCTGACCCCTCTAATCACTCAGTTCTCCAAGTTCTAAAACCTGAGTTTTATGGGGGAGGCGGTTAGGACACTCTTTAGCCCAGTGTCCAAATTCTTCACAATAGGCATATTGATCTCTCTGCAGTCATTGGCGCCCCTTGGAGGACTTCTCCTTACCTCCCTCCACCAACTGTCACATTTGTTTATCACATGGCTTGGCTGTCGTGGCAGCCAACAGAATTCTGACCAGGTCTTGAGTTTGTTTGGCCAGAGCTCAGGTGTTTTTCTCTTCCTGGGTTTCTCTGTTCTTATACACTTTCTCTGCTACTGCAAGCAAATCTTGGGAAGATCTGAGTATGGGGCAGTGCAGGATTGGCCAGTAGTGGCCCAGTGGTCTGATCACAAGGTGGGCTCTGATTGGGTGGTAGGAATCATCCGATTATGGGGAAATACCTGGAGGGGAAACCAAAACTTATTTCTCAAGATGGTGGGAGCTGCCTAAAATGGTGTTTGTGTGGTTCTCTCAGTACGAAGACTGAAATGCAAACAAATAGAGATTTAGTCCATACTACTAATAAATGAGTCATAAAGAATATCCCACACAAGAAACCCAAGATTTGATGAGTAGTGCGTCACCACTAAAGTTTAACAAATACTTAAAGAATCAATACCAATCCTTCTCTAATTCTGCTAAAAATTTGGAGAAAGAATACTTTCAAACTGATTTTCTTATTTATGTTTATTTTCACTTGATTTTTCGTTTTTAAAATTTTTTTCAGACAAATATAAAGGTACAAATGCTTAGGTTACATTGTGATTCTAGGGTAATATACAAGTTGTATTTGAACCCTTCATCCAGACAGTGTGCTGTATACACTTACATAGTGCACATTATGGAAGATCTCCCCAACCCATCCCAGCTTCCCTTTCTCATTTCCCTCCTCTCCCTGCTTACTTGAACATACTTGTGTTTTTCTCTCCTATGAGTGTCTAGTTGTTTTTTTATTGGTTTCATATTAGTATTGAGTACATTGTATACTTGCTCTTCTATTCTGTGATACTCTACTAAGAATGTTTTTCAATTCCATCCAGGTAAATATAAAAGATATAAAATCTCAATCTTTTTATGGCTGAATAGTATTAGACAATATATATATATATATACCACAGTTTATTATTCCGTTCATGGGTTCATGGGCACTTGGGTTGCTTCCACATCCTGGCAATTCTGAATTAAGCTGCAATAAACATTCTATGGCAAATATCCTTATGATAAAATGATTTTTTACTTTTTGGTAGATACCTAGTAACGAGCTTGGGAGATCAAATAGAAGGTCTACTTTGAGTTCATTGAGCATTCTCTGTACTTCTTTCCACAGAGACAGTATTAATTTGCAATCCCACCAGCAATGTAAAAGTGTTCTGTTCTCTCCACATCCACACCAGCATCTGTAGCTTTGAAATTCTGGGATGTGGACAATTCTCACAGGGATTAGGTGATATCTCAGTGCAGTTTGGGTTTGCATTTCTCTGATGATTATGGACAATGAGAATTTGTTTCATTTGTTTGTTGACTGGATTTAAGCCAATAAAAACAAGGAAAGATGGAGATGAACACTATCTACTGGTCAAGGGAATGATATAACATGAAGAGATTTCAATTTTAAACATTTATGCTTCCACCTTAAATGTTCTAGGTATACAAAATGAATTCTTTTTTTTTTTCTTTTTATTGAATGGTAACTATGTACATTAATGCACTTCTGGGGTACAGTGTGGGGTTTTCACATGCAATCTGAAATACTTCCATCAAACTGGTC
>NW_003852752.1:172774-192290 GCF_000181295.1 Otolemur garnettii
TTATGGCTGAATAGTATTAGACAATATATATATATATATACCACAGTTTATTATTCCGTTCATGGGTTCATGGGCACTTGGGTTGCTTCCACATCTTGGCAATTCCGAATTGAGCTGCAATAAACATTCTATGGCAAATGTCCTTGTAATAAAATAATTTCTTACTTTGTGGTAGATACCTAGTAATGAGGTTGTGAGATCAAATGGAAGGTCTACTTTGACTTCTTTGAGCATTCTCTGTACTTCTTTCCACAGAGACAGTATTAATTTGCAATCCCAACAGCAATGTAAAAGTGTTCTGTTCTCTCCACATCCACAGCATCTGCAGCTTTGAAATTCTGGGATGTGGGCAATTCTCACTGGGGTTAGATGGTATCTCAGTGCAGTTTGGGTTTGCATTTCTCTGATCATCATGGACAGTGAGAATTTGTTTCATTTGTTTGTTGACTGGATTTAAGCCAAAAAAAACAAGGAAAGACAGAGATGAACACTATCTACTGGTCAAGGGAATGATATAACATGAAGAGATTTCAATTTTAAACATTTATACACCGATCTTAAATGTTCTAGGTATAAAAAATGAATTCTAACTGATGTGAACAATATCATATCCTGCAACTCAATAACATCTGGAAGATTTCAACACTTCCAAACTTATTTTATGAGGCTTCACAAATCATGATACCAAAGACACAAAAGGATGCTATAAAAACAATTATGGGCCAATATTCCCATAATTACAGAGGCAAAAATAAATAAATATACTAGCAAACAATTTATTACATTAAAAAGGATCATTAACCATGGTCAAAAGGGATTTATCACCAGAATTTAAGGACTGTATCCTTACTCTAATCAGTAAATTTATCCACCTAACTAACAGAATGGAGAACAAAAGCCTTATGATCATTTCCACAAATACAAGAAAAGCACATGACAAAAATACACAGCCTTTCATGAAAAAAATTCTCAAGAAATTATATATGGAAGGAGTTGCCATAAAGAAAAATAGGTCATATATCATACACCCAAAGCTAACATTATAATCAATACTGAAAAGGTGAAAGGTTTTCCTTTGAGATGAGAAAAAGACAAGAATACCTACTCTCATCATTTCTTGTCAACATAGTAATAGAAATTATGGCCAGCACAAAGGTAAAAATTTTAAAAAAAAGGAAAGAAAGAAATGCATCCACATTCAAAAGAAAGAAGTAAAATTGTTTCTGTTTTCAGATAACATGATCTTATTCCTGTATACATATAGACAAAGGACATCCAAATTGAGATGGAAGAAAATTATTTCTGTTTGCAGATGACACTGTCTTATTACATATATAAAAACCCAGCATCCCTTTTGGTCTACTGGTGAGGATTCAGCAGCCTTCTCACTCATATATAGAAAACCCAAGGACTCCACCAAAAAATTTATAGAACTAAGAACCAATTCAGTAAAATTCAAGAATAAAATATCAACATACAAAAATTAGTTTTGTTTTCTATTCACTTACAAAAAACTATCAAAAAAAACCAAACAGCTTAAGACAGAGCAAGATAGTGGCTGAGAAACAGACTCTTAGCAGTCAAGCATGGTGAGATTGGGGAGAGAAGACTCCAGGCATCTCTAGCTTGTGGGCTCTGCCCAGAAACATCCCTTTGCTGACACAAGGAGGCAGCAGAAGAATTATGGACCCTAGGAGGAGTATGAAAGCAGAGGAGACGTGGCCATTGGAGGCATTGTATCTAAGGTCATGGCAGCTGTAGTTACAGAGGAACTACAGAGGAAAGGTCTCCCCTTTGGAGTTTTGTTTTCTTTGTTTTTTGGACTTGGGAACTTGGTTGAGTTACCTTGGGAGACCTTGGGCAAGTGAGCAAGTGACTTTGAGCCTCTGGGCTGGAAATGAGCTTTTATTAGTCAGCTGCCAGGCTCATGCAGCTATAGTGGGAGAACCACCTTGCAGGCTCTGTCCTCAGGGTCCTAGAGTAAAGCCTGTCCTGGGAGACCTTGGGTGAGTGATCAAGTGACTTTGAACAGTGCCTGGAGGCCAGGACTGAGACCCTGGAGAAGAGGGAAGATTTCATTGTTTGGCAGTAGAGCTGCCTTGCAGCCCTGCCCTCAAGTGCATATGGCAAGGCCAGTTTTGGCATGCCTGATAAGAAGGCAACCACTTAAGGAGAGATTGCAGAGACACATGCTTTCCTGGGACAGCCTATTTAGCCACAAGTAATGGTTTAAAGTGTCTTTTAAGTGGGATAAGGAAAGATTCAAGCTCTCAACCCTGAGGAGGTTGAGGGCAAAGAAGTCATCAAAGGCCTTCAGTCTCCATCCTATATAAATCTATCAGCATTGTGATTAGTAGCTCATACCCCAGAAGATCACCTGTTGCCCAAGCAATATTCAGCTTGGGCATATTCAGATATATATATTGCTTTCTTTTTGTTTGATTGTTTCTTTCTTTCTTTTTTTTCCTTTCAAATATTCCCCCTAGATTTTTATTTTTCATTTATTCTCCATTTTTCTCATGTAAATATAATTTCCCATTGTTGCCAACTTTAATAATAAGAACTTCATTTTTGCTAGTTTTTCTGCCTCTGTTATTTGTTTTTCCCCCAATTTTATCCTGTACAGTTTTGGGGTTTTTTTTTTTCCTTTGGTTTTATTCATAGTATTTTTGTTTTTCTTCTCTATTTGGTGGAGGTGGTGTACTGTGTCTGCTCAGGCTGGCAAAGAGCTGAAGATGTCAAGGGAACCACTCAATCCAGAACCCCCAGAGGCTGGGGTTTTTTAGGTGTGGGTCAAAGTACCCTACTGTACACCTCTATTACTCCTGTCTCTCTCTTTCTAGGCCTCTCTTCTTTTTGTCAATCTTCCCTTTTACTCACCCCCTTTCCTTTCTCTAATCTCTCTTGCTCTCTTTCCTTTTATCTTTTATTCCTTCTTGTTCTTCAATTTTCTCATCCTTTTAGTCCTGTACATCAACACTTTAGGTCAGAAGCATGGTAAGTTAAAGAACAAGAAGAAGTGAAAGGAAAATTTAGGGTAAGGAAACAGACAAAAAGGAAACACTCATGAGGGAGAAACAGCAGAAAATGTCTGCCAACATGAAAACCCAGAGCACATCCCCAAGGCACAATGAGGTAGCAACTACAGAGGATTCCACCTATAAAGAAGTGTTAGAAATGACAGAAAGGGAATTTAAAATATAGAAGATAAAAACAATGAAGGAAATTGCTGAGAAAGTGGAAAATAACCAAAAGGAAACCCCAAAACAAAATCAAATAAGAGATGAAAAATATGAAGAATATATAAAGGAGACTGCAGAGCTGAAAGAATTGAAGAATTCAATGAGGGAACTTAAATATGCAGTAGAAAAAATAACAGATTACACCATGCAGAAGAGAGAATCTTAGAGGTAGAGGACAAAGCTTTTGAGATAACTCAGACAGTTAAAGAGTCAGAAAAAAATAGATAGAAAACAGAATGTTTATAGACAGAATTATGGAACTTCATGAATTGTTCAAACATACAAGTTATAGGTATCTGAGGAAGGGAAGATGAATGCCCCAGAGGAATGGAAGCCCTACTAGAGAATATTACAAATGAAAATTTCCCAAATATCACCAAAGATTCTGACACACTCCTTTCAGAGGGATATTGGACCTCGGGTCACCTCAACTCAAATAGACCTTCTCCAAGACACATTGTGATGAACCTATTCAAAGTCAAGACAAAAGAAAACATTCTACAAGCTGCAAGAAGTAAGTGCCAATTGACTTACTTGGGCAAATCCATCAAGGTGACTGCAGACTTCTCAAATGAAACTTTTCAGGCCAGAAGACAATGGTCATCTACCTTTAATCTACTTAAACAAAATAATTTCAGCCCAGAATTCTGTATCCTCCTAAGCTAAGCTTTAAAATTGACAAAGAAACCAAATCTTTTACTGATATGCAAACATTGAGGAAGTTTGCCACAACAAAACCAGCTCAGGAAATACTTAGACCTATTCTGCACACTAACCATTACAATGGTCTACCAGAAAAGTAAGCACCAAGTAACTAAAGGATGAAACCTAGCTTCCACAATGATGCAAAAGATAAAACTAAGCAATGGATTTTCACAAAATAAGATGAATTGAATACCACCACAATTACCAATTATCTCAATAAATGTTAATGGCTTGAATTTCCCACTGAAGAAGCATAGACTGGCTGATTGGATGAAAAAACATGAGCCATCCAGATCCACACATACTGTGTGTCTGCAGGAAACACACCTAGCCTCAAAAGAGAAATTAAAACTCAGGATTAAGGGATAGAAGACAATATTTCAGGCAAACAGAATTCAGAAAAAAAGAGGGATTGCAATATTATTTTCTGATACAAGTGAATTTAAAGCAACTAAAGTCAAGAAAGAGAGAGATGGACACTTCATATCCGTCAAGGAAAAAATACAACATGAAGAAATATTTAGAATACTTAGAATAGACATATTTCGAATAGAATACAAATACAACAATTCTAAACATTTATGCACTCAAATTAAATGCTCCCAGATGTCTAAAACAGACTTTAATTAATCTGAGCAATATGCTGTCCCATAGCACCATAAAAGCTTGGGACTTTAACACTCCCCTTACAGAGCTGGACAGATCCTCTAAACAGATACTAAAATATATGAGGGACTTAAATGTGATCCTAGAACAACTGTGCTTGATAGACATATATAGAACACTCCATCCCAAAGCTAAAGATTATATGTTCTTCTCATTGGCCCATGGGACATTCTCCAAAGTTTATTATATCCTAGGAAACAAAACAAATTGCAAAGAACCAAAAGAATTAAAATTTTACTTTGTATCTTCTCAGACCACTAGGCAATAAAGGTGGAAGTCAACTCCAACAAAAGCATTCAAGCCCACACAAAGACATGAAACAACATTATGCTGAATGACAGTTGGGTGTAGGAAGAGATAAAAGAAGAAATCATTAACTTCTTTTAACATAACAACAATGAAGACACAAGCTACCTAAACCTGTGGGACACAGCACAAGCAGTCCCAAGAGAAAAAGTTATCACTTTAGATGCCTACATCAAAAAAACAGAAAGAGAGCACATCAACAAACTCATAAACTGTCTTATGGAATTGGAGAAAGAAGAATAATCCAATTCTAAACCCAGCAGAAGAAAAGAAATATCCAAAATTAAACCAGGCATTAATGAAATTGAAAACAAAAGAAGCGTTCAGGAGATTAATGAAACAAGGAGTTGCTTCTTTGAAAAAATAAATAATGTAGATAAATTTTTGACCAGACTAACCAGGCACAAAAAGTAAAATCTCTACAAACCTCAATCAGAAATGATAAAGGGGAAATAACACCAGATGCCACAGAGATACAAGAGATTATCCCTGAATACTACAAGACACTCTCTGCCCAGAAATTTGACAATGTAAAGGAAATGGATCAATATTTGGAATCACACTCTCTCCCTAGACTTATCCAGGAAGAAATAGATCTCCTGAACAGATCAATTTCAAGCACTTAGATCAAAGAAACATATAAAAATCCCCCCCAAAGCCCTGATCCAGATGGCTTTACACCAGATTTCTAGCAAAACTTCAAAAAATAGCTTATTCCCATACTGCAGAAATTATTCCAAAATATTGAGAAGTAAGGAATCTTCCCCAACATGTCCAATGAAGCAACATCACCCTGATATCAAAACCAAGAAAAAACCCAACTAAAAAAAAAACTTAAGATCAATTTCACTAATGAATATAGATGCAAAAATTCTCAACAAAATTCTATACAATAGACTACAGAGTCTCATCAAAAAAGTCATATGTCATGATGAAGTAGGTTTCATCCCAGGGATGCAAGGCTGGTTTAACACATGCAAGTCCTTAAACATAATTTACCATAGCAACAGAAGCAAAAACAAAAACCATAGGATCCTCTCAGTAGATGCAGAAAGATCATTTGATAAAATTCAGCATCCTTTTCTAATTAGAATATAGAGTATAGGCATAGGTGGCACATTTCTTAAACTGATCAAAGCCATCTATGACAAACCCACAGCTAATATTTTACTGAATGGATTAAACTGAAAGCTTTTCCACTAAGAACTGTAACCAGACAGGGTTGTCCTGTCACAACTACTATTCAACATAGTGCTGGAATTTCTAGCCAAAATAATCGGTCAAGAGAAGGCCATAAAGGGCATCCAAATGAGGGCAGAGGAGTCAAACTCTCCCTCTTTGCTGACTATATGATTTTATACTTAGAGAACTGTGGACAGCTGGCTGTGAGACTGGCAGGGCCCTCACAGCCTGGGGAACATTCAGAGAATGAATCCCCAACTGCTCCTTCTCCGTTCCCAAAACAGCCATATTCTTTTCTTCATGCTCCCTCTGCCAAAAGTCATGTAGCCCTTTGTTTGTCTAGTTAACTATGCAGAGATCCTTGAGATCTCTCCCTTCCTTCTCCTTGACATATCCTAACAAAGTTAAATAGTAACCTCTAAGTCACATAGTTCTTTCTTTGTTTTGTTAACTATGCTGGGATCATGCTGATCTTTCCTTTCTTGCTTCTTGTCATATGTTAACAAAAATTGAGTAGAAACCATTAACAAGATGATTTGTCTTTCTTAAAGTCATTTACATTTTCCTATTGTACTGTAAAAGCAAAACTATGTCTTGTTTATGCTATTTCCCCATTTTGTCTACCCCCTGGACAACCCTGTGCAGATGCTATAAAATAAAGCTGATTTTGCGCTTTGGTGTTGGCAACAACCATCAGCTCAGTCAGTCCTCCCGATCCCATCCTTTGTTTCTCTGTCTTTTCTTGTGCTATATTTTTCTTGGTCCCAACCCATTCCACTCTGTTTCATTCCCCTTCACTGTGCTGGTTCATGACAGAGAACCCCAAAGGCTCAACCCCAAGACTCTTGGAAGTGATCAACAAATACAGTAATGTCTCAGAATATAAAATCAATATCTACAAATTAGTCACCTTTGTATGCATCCCTAACAGATAGGATGAGAAGCTAATTAAGGACACAATCCCCTTCACAGTAGCTTCAAAGAAAATGAAATACTGGGGAATAGACCTAACAAAAGAGGTAAAGGACCTTTAAAAAGAAAATTATGAAACCCTAAGAAAAGAAATAGCAGAAAATATTAATGAATGGAAGAACATATCATACTCATGGCTGGGAAGAATCAACCTTGTTAAAATGTCTACACTTCCAAAGCAATCTACAGATTTAATGCCATCCCCATTAAAACACCAACAGCATACTTTCAAAACTTGGGAAAAATCTTCATTTTGCATGGAGCCAGCATAAACACTGTATAGCTAAGACAATTCTTAGTAATCAAAACAAAGCTAGGGCATCAGCCTACCAGATTTTAGGTTATACAAGGCCATGGTAATCAAAAGAGCACAGCACTGGAACAAGAATTGAGTCAAAGACATCTGGAATTGAATAGAAAACCATGAGATGAAATTAACATCTTACAGCCACCAAATCTTTGATAAACCAAATAAGAACATAACTGGGAGAAAGGATCCCTGTTCAATAAATGATGCTGGGAGAACTGGATATCCACATGTAAAAGACTAAAACCGGACCCACCCTTTCTTCACTCACAAAAAGTGATTCAAGTTGGATAAAAGATTTAAATCTAAGGCATGAAACAATAAAAATCCTCAAGGAAAGTGTGGGGAAAATACTTTAAGATAATAGCCTGGGGAAAGACTTTATGAAGAAGACTTCAGTGGCAGTTGCAACAACAAAAATAAACAATTGGGACTTAAACTGAAAAGCTTCTGTACAGCTAAGGAGACAACAACCAAAGCAAATAGACAACCTACACAATGGGAAAGGATTTTTGCATATTATGAATTGGACAAAAGTTTGATAACTATGATCTACAGAGAATTCAAATTAATCTACATAAAAAGAGCCACCAACCCTTATATCCCTAGGCAAGAGACATGAATATAAACTTTCCTAAAGAAGATAGGCAAATGGCTAACAAGCATATGAGAAATGCACATCAATCCAAATTATTAGAGAAATGCAAATCAAAACACCCTGAGATATCACCTAACCCCAATGAGAATGAACAACAATGTAGTCTCAAAGCTGCAGATTCTGGCTTGGATGTGAACAGAAAGAAACACTTTTACGTTGCTGGTGGGACTGCAAACTAATACAACCCTTTTGGAAGGAAGTGTGGAGAATGCTCAAAGAACTCAAACTAGGCATTCCATTTGATCCTGCAATCCCATTACTGGGCATCTACTCAGAAGAAAAAGAAAATCCTTTTATAAGAATGACATTTGCCCTAGACTGTTTATCACAGCTCAATTTACAATTGCCAAAATGTGGAAATGACCTAAATACCCACCAACCCAGGAATGGATAAACAAGCTGTGGTATATGTATACCATGGAATAATATTTAGCCATTAAAAATATGAAGACTTTATGTCTTTTTTATTAAACTGGGTAGAAGTGGGACACATTATTCTTAGTATAGCATCACAAAAATGGAGAAACAAGAATCCTATGTATTCATTTCTGATATGAGGACTATTAATGACCTAGTACACAGTAGGAGGTGGGGAAAGAGGAATGCGGGGAGAAGGATGGAGGAAGGGGGGTGGACAGTCTCAGGATGTCACAATTACACCTCTTGGTGTAATAGGTCACAATTACAAGCGGGACTTTGCCTAACAAATGCAATCTCTGTAACCTGATTCTTTGTACCCTCAATGAATCCCTGACAAAAAAAAAAAAAAGAAAGAAAGAAAACAAAATAAACTGTATTTACAATAGTATCGAAAAGAACAAAATGCTTACGAATAAATTAAACCAAGGTGGTGAGAAGTCTGTACTCTGAAAGCTATGAAATATTAATAAAACTGAAGAAAAAGCCCTACTATGAAACTAATTTATAGCTTTCATAGGAAATCTATAACCCAATTATAGCCCAAGAATACAGGAAAGGGGAGAGAGAGGGAAGGGGAGGAGGAGGATGAGTGGAGGGAGGGATTGGTGGGATCATGCCTATGGCTCATCTTATAAGGGTACATGTGAATCTTTCTAAATGTAGAATATAAATGTCTTAACACAATAACTAAGAAAATGACATGAAGGCTATGTTAATCAGTTTGATGAAAATATTCCAAATTGTATATAAAAACAGCACACTGTACTCTATGACTGAATTAATGTACACAGCTATGATTTAATTTAAAAAAAAAACTGAAGAAAAGACATATAATTGAAAGATATTATGAAGTCATGAATCAGAATAATTAATAGTGTTAAAATGTCCATAATATTTAAAACTTCAGATTCCATGCAATTTTGACTAAATTTATTTTTATTTATTTCAGGATAATAGAGGCTACACATAGTTTGTTTGCATACTTTGTTCTTGGAAAGATTGAGTCCAAGATGTACCTGTGCCCTTCATCCAGATAGTGTGCACTGTACTCAGTAAGTGTGAATTTGTCCATCCCCTCCTCTTGTCTCCCATCAGTTTGATTTTCACTAAGATTTACTTCCATATGTGCACTTAAGGGTTGATTGATTAGTTTTAATTTGATATTGAATACCTGTGTGTATGTTTCTTCATTGCTGTGATATTTCATTCAGAAGAATGGTGTCCATTTCCAACCAGAATGTCCCAAAAGATACTACATCATTATTTTTTCAGTGTCAAAGTAGTACTCCATAGTACACATACCACATATTATTAATTTATTCATGTTTTGTGGGCACCTGGGTTGTTTCCATATCTTTGCAATTGTGCATTGTGCTGCTGTAAACATTTAGGTGCAGGTTTCCATTTTATAAAGTGACCTTTTCCCCTCTGTGCATATAGACCCAGCAGTGGGATTGATGGATCCAATGGTAGGTCAACTTCGATCTTTGAGGTAACGCCATACAATTTTTCATAACGGTTGTACTTTTTGTGGTCCCACCAATAGTGTGTAAGAATTCTTTTCTTTACACATCTCCACCAGCATCTGCTGTTTTGGAACTTTTTAATAGAAGCCAGTCTCTTTGGAATTAGGAAATATCACATTGTGGTTTTAATTTGCATTTCCCTAATAATTAGAAAGGTTGAGAATTTTTTCATGAGTTTGTTTGGCATTAGTAAATCTTCATTTGAAAAGTCTTTGCTTATGTGTTTTGCCCACTTTTGAATGGGTCTTGGCTATTTCTTGAGTATTTGCTTGAGTGCTTTGTAGACTTTGGTTATCAGTCTTTTATCAAATGTACAGCAGACAATATTTCCCTCCCATTCTGTGGGTTGTCTATTTGCTCTTTTGACTGTATCTTTTTTTATGCTTTTCAACATGATCAAGTATTATTTATTTATTGTTGCTGTGATTACTTTTGATGTCTTTTTCATGAATTCTTTGCCTAGGCCAGCATCTATAAGAGATTTTCCCAGAATTTTCTTCTAGAATTCTTATAATTTCTTGCCTTAGGTTTAAGATTTTACCCATACAGAGTTAACACTGAGGAAACAAATTGCAGAGGATCTAAACAGATGAAAAAATATATCATGCTCATGGAGTGGCAGAATCAACATTGTTAAATTTTCAAAACTACTCAAAATTATTTACAGAGTCAATGCAATTTCCATTTAAATAGCAACACCATTTTTACAAATCTAGAAAAAATAGTCCTATGTTTCATATGCAATAGGAAAATACTGCAAATAGCCAATGCAATCTTGCATAATAAGAACAGAGCGGAGGAGGCATCACTTTACCAGACTTCAAGCTATACTACAAGGCTATGTAATAACCAAGCCCCTAGCCCTTGATCCCCTCCCTAAGACCAGTGGGAACGAGCCCCCTACCTTTGAAAAGGAAGCCTCTCCTAAGCTTTTAGTTCCAGCCCTCTCAAGGGTAGAGAAACAGCCTGAAATTGAGGAAGTACAAAGGGAATGGTTGATTCCAAATAAAGCCCCAGGTGAAGAGGTCCTAAGTTGTTCTCGGAAATTTACCCAACACTTGTTTTGTACCCCTGAATTATGAACTAATGTACCTTAAGTAAACATGTACCTCCACCCTGAATTATGTAAACCCCTATGACATACCCCATCTTATGATCATGAAGTAATGTACTTGTGATATATCTTGTGATGTATAAATCAATATGTACCCTTATTTTGTGACCCTTGAGCTATATTGAGCTGTGCTAACCACTATGATTGGCTTCTGTATTGCGCTAACTTGCTAGTCACCATGACTATGCAGAATAATGGCGTAAAAAGGCGCCTCCCCCGCTATTCAAGGCTTCTTGTTGGCCCACCACAAGAACCCCCTGCAGGTGAACCTGTAGGTGTTTCAAATTATCAACAAATTTCTATTAATTAATTATCTGAAGTGGGGTCCATCCTTCTCTCAGCTGCCAGGATTACAACAGCTATAGTAACCAAAACAGGATGGTACTGGCACTAAAACAGACATAGATCAATTGATCACAACAGAGGACTCAGAGATAAAATCATCCACATGCTCCTATCTGACTTTTGACAAAACAGATAAAAATATACACTGAGGGAAAGAATGCCTGTTCAATAAATGATGCTGGGGAAAGTGGATAGCCACAAACAAAAGACTAAAACAGGTCTATACCTCTCACCACTCATAAAAATTGATTAAAATTCTTAAGTTATTTTTCACAGAAATAGAAAAATACCATCATAAAATCAACATGAAACTACAAAAACTAGCTAAAATAATCTTGAGAGGAAAAAAGCCAAAAATGTGCTCTCTCTATTCATACTATAATACAAATCTGTAATAGTCAAAACAGCCTGATTTGGCACACATGAAAAAGGCACATTGACCAAAAGTTCCTAAATAAACCCATGAAGGTATAATAAAATAATCATTGATACAAATGCAAAGTATACACTGAGGGGAAAAAATTATCTTCAACAAACAGTGTTAGGAAACTGACTAGTCACATGCAAAATAAGAAATTGCAATCTTATTTTACAGCATTCACAAATACCAACTCAAAGTTGATTAAAGACTAAAATGTAAGACTTGAAATTATAAAATTCCTAGGAGAATATAAATGGGCAATGTTCCATGATGCTGATCTTGGTAATGATCATGTTAGATATGAAACCAAAAGCACAAACAGCAGGAAAAACAGACAAATAAGACTATATTGAAATAAAAATGTTTTACACATCAGAGTAAACAATTAATAAAATGGAATGGCAAGCCACAGAATCAGAGAAAATATTTACAACCACATATTTAATGAGGGGTGTCAAAAATAAAATCAGATTGGTTGGGTGCCTATGACTCAGTGGTTAGAGAACCAGGCCCACCTCCAGGGCTGGTGGGTTTCAACCTGGCCTGGGCCTGCTAAACAACAAATAAACAAACAAATAAAATAAAATAAAATAAAGTTAAAACTTAACAAAATGTAAAAGCCAACCACAACGAGAGAAATATTTGCAAACAATATATTTAATAAATGGTGTCAAAAATAGACCCATTATTCACATTTTAATTTTTTTTTTTGAGGCAGAGTATCACTTTGTTGCCCTTGGTAGAATGCTCTGGCATCACAGCTCACAGCAACCTCCAGCTCTTGGGCTTATGCAATTCTCTTGCCTCAGCCTCCTGCATAGCTAGGAGTACAGGCACCAGCCCCAATGCCCAGCTATTTTTTGTTACAGTTAGGCCAGGGTTGGATTCGAACTTGCCACCCTCAGTATAAGGAGCCAGCACCCTACTCACTGAGCCACAGATGCCTCCCATTATGTTAAAATTTTAAAAGTTTATTGTCATACAGTGAGAGAAACTAATGATCACCATCATGGTGACTTCAATGCAAGTTATAAGAAGCTGGAATTATGGTAGCTATGGCATAGTTTAAAAAGCATACATGAGGATGTATTTTAACACATTTCATAATTGGCTATTATATATTAACATCTTTTTTAAGGAGGACAGAGCTGTTCAAGCTGATTTTGTGTATAGTTAATTGGTTTAATTTCATTCAGTCATTCCAACAAGGACATATATCTTACTTTTATGTTTATGAATAGAAACAGTGGGATAACTTAAGTTTTGGTCAGATGTTTATGGATAGTGTGCCTTGGAGTATATTTATATGATAATGAATTGTTTCCTTTTCATTAAACTGGGATTGATATCAAAAATATGTAAGGAATTCACATGACTCAATAGGAAAATGGCAAATAACCTCAATAAGAAATGGACAAAACACCTGAGATATATATTCAAAGAAGACATACAAATGGCCAACATTTATATGAAAAAGTGCTCAATATAACTAATCAGCAGGGAAATGCAAATAAAGCCACCATGGAGTATCACCTCACACCTGTTTAGATGACTATTTCCAAAAAGCCAGAAGATAACAGTGTTAGTAATGTTATGAAGAAAGGAGAATCCTCTACAAGCTAGTAGAAATGTAAATTGGTTCAGCCATATGGAAAACAGTATGCTGGTTCCTCAAGAAATTAAAACTAGCACTCCCATTAGGATCCAGTCATCCCATTCTGGCAGAGGAAATAGGTAAGTCTGTCACAGAAATATCTTCACTCCAGTTTTCATTCTAGCTTTATTTACAGCAGCTATGATATGGAAAAAACAGGTCAACAGATGAAAGGATAAAGAAAATGTGCTGTGTGCATATGATAGAATACTATTCAGCTTTACAAGAGAAGGACATTTGTGACACTTGTGACAACATGGATAAACCTGGAGGGTATTAAATATTTTGGTAAATCAGACATAGGAAGATGAATACTATATGATCTCATTTATATGTGGCATCTAAAAAAGCCCAAACTCATTAAACACAAAATCAAAGTGTAGTTATTAGGGGCTGGACAGTGGGAGAAATGAGTATCAGTGAAAGGGTGTTAATTGCAGCCCAATTCACAATAGCCTAGTCGTAGAATGCCCATCGACTTATGAATGGATTAACCTAAAAGCCCATCGATCCATGAATGGATTAACAAATGATGGTCTATTATACCATGAAATACTGTGTAGCCATAAGAAAAGATGGAGACTTTACATATTTTATATTTACCTGGATGGAGCTTAGTAAAGTATCTCAACAATGGGGAAAAAAGTATCCAATGTACTCAATACTATTATGAAACTAATATATAAACACTTACACATTCATATGAATGATAAGACACAAAATAGTCCAGAAAGAAAGGGGAGTGAGGAGGCAGAGGAGAAGGTGGGAGAGAGGGTGAGTGGAGCGAGGGTATGTGTTGGGATGTCACCTAATATGCACAATGCAAGGGTACGTTTCAAAACAACTAAGAGTAAATTACAAATGTCTTACCACAAAACATAAGTAAATGAAGTGATGGTGATGTTAATGAGTTTGATTTAAGCATTCCACATTGTATATCAAACCATCCCATTGTACCCCATAAATATAAACAGTTATGATTTAAATAAAGTTGTTAAAAAAGTTATTATTTAAATCAATCAACCATTAGATTAGAAAGATTGCCCATTGATTGTGCCCTGATGAACTTGTTAGATATTGGCTATTCAGCCAATTCTAGCTCTAATAAAAATTCTATATAACCTAAAAAAGAAAAGGGTGCCGGTAATCAAATGAATATGTTCTGGGGACCTAATGTACAGAATGGTGATTATAGTTATTAATAATGTTTTATATATGTAAAATTTGCTAAGAAAGTACATATTAAGTATTCTATTGCACTTGTACACACATCAGATAACTATATGAGGCAATGGTATATATTGATTAGCTTGATTGTGGTAGTCATTTTAAAATGTGGGTACATTGTAAAGCTTTAATACATAGAATTTTTATTTGCCAATTATACTTCAAGAAGTGAAATATAGTTGATTGCCTCAATCAAAAAACATGGAAGCTAATGTATAAGAAATTAATTTGATGTATTAGGAACTTAGGTAAATGTCATATACTTTTATAAATATTGGGGAGATCAGCCACAGTATGCTATGGGTCTCCTTCCAGTGGCTTGGTGGTGTGAACATTCAATCCCAGGAAGTTCTCCCGAAATTAATTTCTCTTTTTTTTGTTTTCCCTTCTGCAATCCTATTCCTGCAATCCCATTCTCTGCAATCCTATTCCTAATTTTATTTGTAATTTACTTAAAACTAGAAATTGAATATGGTTTCAAGCTTATAAAATCAATATTACTGGTAAAGCAAGCATGTCAAGTTATGACTCTTCCCTTATGTGTTCCCACATGCACTTTTCATATAATAGAAATGATCTATTTATTTTTGTTGTGTTTTCCAGCATTAATTCATGGACTTTATTTATTTAACTTGATACAATAAAATACAGTCATTTTCCCAAATTATCTCAAATTTGGCCAGTGAGCACTTCTACAAACTTGCTTCTGATTACTTTGGACATTTACTCATTATTAGTCTTTGGGCATTTCTTATTTATTTATTTTCTTTTTCTGGCATAACATGGTGGTCCAGGGTTACTATATATTTCTGCCCAACATTCAAAAGCACACATCTTCCCCAGGTGATTCTGATTCTTTTTATTAGAATAGATTTAGAACTCAAGAACTGAGAGTTATTGGTAATAGTATTCAACACTTTTTACATGTCACTAGTTCCAGGAATTTTTGATAACCAGATCTTTAAAATATAAATGTCATTTAAAAGTCATTAGTTCTTATCAGATTTTACAATTTACAATTTAAATTTAAAAAAATTTCAAAATGTAAGGGGGTGCAAATGTTTTTGTTAAGTGCTTAATTTGGGGCTTCTAGTGTGCCCATTACACATATAGAGTTAATTCTACCCAATACATAGGTTTTCACCCCTCCCTTGCTCTATGCTTATTCTCTCTATGCCACATATGCCCTTGAATTAGTTTCCAATTATTAGAGAATATATGTGATGCACGCTTTTTCTTTTCTGAGATACTTTACTTAGAATAATGGTCTCCAGTTACATCCAAGTTGCTGCAAAACACATTATTTCAACCCTTTATATGGCTGAGTAATACTCTATGGTATACACACACATATGACATTTTGTTAACTCACTCATCAATTGATAGGCACTTAGGTTGATTCCATATGTTTGGAATTGTGAATGCAATTTAAATTTAATTAAGCATATTTTATCTCATTTTCTTTTTATATTAATTCTTATTTTTTGGTATTTATGAAAATGATATCAAAAAGTAACATGCAAAATGATGTGACCTAATTATTTGAACTCTCATATGAATCTGAAATTTTAAAAAATAAAATATATTATAAAAAAAGTAACTTACAAACATTACTACTAGAAGTTAAACTACTAGAAGATTAAAATGTCTTTGCATTGATTTTGTGCCAAGATGTTTGAGGTTAAGTGTGACCACTGTCTGCAAAAGTGACTTGATATAATTCTTATTTCTGGTTCATTCTATTGTCAAATCCATAGAATCATACATTTATTTTTACTAGATTTTAATTTCATTTTTATACTTAAATTGTTAGTGATCACAGGGTAGAATATGGTCTAAGAACCAATTGCTTATGTTGTTCACATGGTAGAATAGGGTCTAAACATACATCTTGGTTGTTATACACCCCTAAATAATAAAGCTGAGTAAAGGAAGGTCATAGACAAGACAAAAGTACAAGGATGGGGAGTCTGGGAAGATGGCCAACTGGTAGCAACCCTTGTCAGAGGCTCCTGAGCAAAGGAAGAAAAACTGGACGGAATCAGAATCTATGAAGCCAAAGATGGGGAGCTGAGCCCAGAAAGAAGTTCTGCAAGCTGTAAATCCAAGGAAGGGCATTTAAGAACACAAAATACAAGTACAAAGCGGGCCCCAGAACTACTTGCTAAAGCTGCACACCTCTGCGGGTGTCAGGTGGCCACAGAGGAGCCCCCAGCTCAAGGTAGGCACAGAACTACTTGCTAGAGCCACACGTGCCCCTCAGGCGGCAGTGGAGGAGTCCCCCACTCTGGGCAGGCCCAGAACTGCTTGGTAGAGTCACACGCCCCACAGGTGGCAGAGGAGATCCCCTCTCCAGGCTTCTGCTCTGGGCGGGCCCAGAACTGCTTGTTAGTGCCTTGGGGGTCCCTCGGGCAGCAGTGGAGGAGTCCTCCATTCTGGGCAGGCCCACAACTGCTTGCTAGAGACGCACCACATAGGGGCCTGCAGAGGAGTTCCCTGCTCCAGGCACCCATGCTGGGTGGGCCCAGAACTGCTTGTTAGAGCTGCACGCAACCTGTGGGGTCATGGTAGGGGATTCTACTGCTCCGGGCAGGCCCAGAACTGTTTGCTAGAGCCATGTGTGTCCCACAGGTGGTGATGGAGGAGTTCCTCTGCTCTAGACACCTGTGTTGGGCTGGCCCAGTACTGCTTACTAGAGCCACATGCAACCTGCAGGGCCATGGAGGAGGAGTCTACTTCTCCGGGTGGTCCCAGAACTGTTTGCTAGAGCCACGTGTGTCCCGCGGGTAGGGGAGGAGGAGGAGTTCCCACTCTGGGAGGGCCCAGATCGGCTTGCTAGTGCCGAAAGCGTCCGGCGGGTGGTGGCAAAGGAGTCCTCTGCTCCCCATTCCCCTGCCCCCCCCGCATTGCCCCAGTGGGGCTGAACTAGGACTGATCCGGCTGCTGCTGTTCCCCGGACCCCCGGTCACCCTGGCGGAGTAAACTAGGACATATCTGGTCACTTGTGTGCCCTGTGCCACAGCTACCATTCCCCTGCCCTCCAGTTGTTCAGTTGGGGCTGAACTAGGACTGATCTAGCTGCTGCAGTTCCCCTGCCCCCGGTTGCCCCAGCTGGGCCGAACTAGAACTGACCCAGCTGTGCGCTGCCATTCCCCTGCCCCCTGGTTTACCCAGCAGGGTAGATCAAGGACTGTTCCAACCACTGCCGTTCCCCTTCCCCCCAGTCACTCCAGTGGGGCTTAAATAGGACTGATCCAATGGCTACCATTCCCCTGCCCCTCGGCTGCCCTGGTGGGCCCAAACTAAGATTGGTCCAGCCGCTGCCATTTTCCTGCTCCCCTGGCCACCCTGACGGGGCCAAATGAGGATTGACCTGGCAGTGGCCATTCCCCTGCTCTCCCCCATCGGCCCAGTGGGGCTGAAGTAGGACTGATTCAGCTGATCTTGTGCTGCGTACAGTTGCTGTCATTCCCCTGTGCCCTGGTAACAATGGTGGGCCGAACTAGGACTGATCTGGCTGCTGCAAGCACCCCACACCATCGCTGCAGTTCCCCTGCCTCCTAGTCACCCCAGTGGAGCCAAACTAGGATTGATACAGCTGCTGTCGGTCTCCTGCTCCCCACCCCAGTTGCCCTGGCAGGCTGAATGAGTTCTGATCTGGCTACAAATGCTGCCACGTATCTGCTGCCTTTCTACTGTGCCCTGGTCACCCCAGCACCTGAAAACTGGGAGAAGAGGATAGACATGCCCTGTCTCTCTAGGCAAACAGAAGAAGCCACTAACTGAATGGTTCCGATAAGGTCTCCAAACAGGGTAAACTCAGCATGGGGCAGAATCAGTGGAAAAACTCTGGCAATTTGAATAACCAGAGTAGATGAACTCACCCAAGGAAAAATGGGGCACATGCAATTGAACACCCCATCCATAAACAGATGGCTGAGATGTCAGAAATCGAGTTCAGAATGTGGATAGCAAATAAGATTAACAGAATGGAAGAAAGGAAGGAATTAGAATTTCAAGAAGTTATTCAAAAGATATCTCAAGAAATTATTCAATAGATATCTCAAGAAATTATTCAAAAGATATCTCAAGAATTCAGTTTCAAAGATAAAATGATCAAAGATTTTGAAACACTGAGGCAAGAGGTTGCAGTCCTCAAGGATCTGAAAGATATGGTAGAATCCCTCCATAACAGAGTAGAACAGGCAGAAGACAAGATCTCTGACATTAAAGACAAAGCTTTTGAACAAGCCCAAGAGCACAAGATGAAAAGAAATGGAGAGCAAAAATGGATCTTTCTCACAGAGAGCTCTTGGATAATTCAAAGAAAACTAATATTCACCTTATAGAAAACCCTGAAGGCGATGGACTTGCTTCACAAAACACGGAGGCTCCTATTCATGAAATTATGAAAGAGAACTTTCCAGACATGCCAAGAGATTCTGAAATTCAGATAGCTGACAGTTTCAGGACCCCAACATGACTCAACCTGAACAAGACATCCTCCAGGCACATCAGAATTAACTTCACTATAGTCAATATAAAAGAGAAAATTCTGAAAGCAGTTAGACGCAAGAAAACCATAACCTACAAGGGGAAGAGTATTAAAATGACTGCAGATCTACCTGCTGAAATCTTTCAGGCTAGAAGAGGATGGTCATTGACTTTTAATCACCTAAAACAAAATAACTTTCAACCCAGGATCCTGTATCCAGCTAAACTGAGTTTCATCTATGATGGAGAAATTAAATACTTTAATGACATTCACATG
>NW_003852752.1:195701-211995 GCF_000181295.1 Otolemur garnettii
GGTCCTTCATGTTCACATGGATGGAGCTGGAAATTGTTATTTTTAGCAAAGTGTCACAGGAATGGAATAAAAAGTATCCAATGTACATAGCCCTATTATGAAATTAATTTATAGCTTTCATATGAAATCTATAACCTAATAACAGCCTAAGAATATGGGGAGGGGGAGGGGGGAAAGGGAGGGTGATTGGAGAGATCACTTCTCTGGTTTATCTTACAAGGGTACAAGTGAGTCTTTCTCAGAGTAGAATATGAACATCTGAACACAATAACTAAGAAAATGACATGAAGGCTATGTTAACCAGTTTGATGAAAATATTTCAAATTGTATATAAAAACACCACACTGTACCCCAGAATTACATTAATGTACATAGTTATCATTTAATAAAAAAAAGTTTATACAATAAAAAAAAGTACAAGGACATGAACTCTGAGTTGTTCATTTGTGATCCATCTAATTGTGAAAAAATTCACCTATTCTTAAGAGTTTAATTTAAAAAGTGGTGATTTATATTATTTTTGGATCCATTCCATTACTTTACCTAATGAAAGATACACAAATACTTATCAGGGAGTGAATCTAGCAGAAATAATTGTGAAACACCTAACAGGAATTATTACAAAACTCTTCGAACTTTGGTATTTACTAAAGGACGTCAAACCACTCCCTCCATGAAGTGTGCTTAAAATCAGTAACACCTGAAAACTACTAATGAAACAAATTTCAGTTCCCAACGTCACAACTGGGTCTACTGGGGATATCAAACATGCTGCTACTAAGCAATATCTGTCTCACCTTGTTGATTTCCTGGGTCAGTGGACAAGGTAAGTTGAAAACAGATCTGAACACTCAGCTTCTCTTGTAAATGTAATTCTGTGTCATAGGTAACTTCATGTGTCAATAATTTTGATGAATTCAAGTAGTAGGAATAGAATAAATTATGAGATTATCATGAAAAATAAGTTTATAAAAAATTATTTCATGTTAGCATGAAGAAAAATTAAAATAAATATATATATATATATTTTGTTTTCTGAGTTTACAGTATTAAGGTACTTAATACTGCATCTGGAGATACAGGAATGGCCTCATGAAACTTTACCTGGGAAATATTTCACAAGAAAAGATAGAGTCTAAAGTCAAAACTTTTGATGGTTTCTTATTTGTAATACAAAGGAACTTTAGACAGTGCTAAATCATTTCATAATTTTACAGGTGATATTAATTCATATATCAAAACATTAGATTATATGTTTTAAATACTGTACAAGCATTTTCTTCTATTTCAAGCATACCTTGAAAAGCTGTTCAAGCTAATTAATATTTATTAGCTGTTCAAGCTAATAAATATTAAAAATATTTAATTTTTTAACAAATTGCCACCACATATTTGGGACTATTTATTTAAAGAAAAAAATAGTATATATTCTTAATTTCCACTAGAATAACATAGAATCTTAATTTGCATTTCTGAGTTCTTTAACAAATGTTCAGTAAGTAAACTTACTTAACAAATGTTCAGTAAGTAAATGCACAAATAATATTCATAGCTATCTGTGGTATGACATTGTCCACTGACTTTTTATCACCTTATAGTAATATATATTAATATTAATTAATATTAATAGTAATAGTAATATATAAGTAATATACATTGTATATTAAGTATCTTTTTGAATGTGCATTAAAGAATTATATCTTATAACGTTAGCAGTGGAAGCACATGGAGCAAAAATTATGGATGTTCAAAGTTGTGTGGCCATCGATAAAGAATACAAGTTTTGTAATGTTCTTAAACTTCCCTGCATTTTGAAAAGTATAATGAGGGGTAATATTGGAAAGCCCAATATCAATTTACAAAACGGTCATTTCCCCCAGCCATTCCTCTCAAATGTATCAGCTAATTTTATTGTAGGTAAAGTGCCTTTGATTTTACAATGTTACCTAACACTTTATTTGATGTTGTGCCATATCAACCTTTATCTGTACACAAATGAAGAAAAAGGAATTTTTCCCACTTAACTCCTTCATTAGCTGAACTGCTATGGGGTCATTTTTTTGCAAACAAGAAATAGATTAAGGTAGAAATAAAACAGAAAAATAGTACTATAGGACATAATGGCTTGAGTTTGATAAACATATCACCGTGACTTGCTAAAAAAAAAGACAAATCTTTAGCTGACATTCTACTTGAAAAATAGTCTCCTTCAATGAACTCTTTCTAAAAGTAAGGTTTACACCAATTTTTTTTATAAATTTGGGTTGCACTGCATTTCTGAAAGGAGAAAGCAATCATTTAGTGGAATAACACTTTTGTGGAGAAACATCTGAGTGCTTTCAGCAGCATTGGCTGAACTGTGTTCCTCCAAAATTCAAATGAAAAGTCCCTCTCCTAGGACCTCATAATGTGACTGTATTTGGAGATAAGGTCATTAAAGAGGTAATTAAGTGAAAGGGAGATAACTGAGGTGGGTCCTAATCCATTACAACTTGTTTCTGTATAAGAGGAAATAAGACACAGACATACAGAGGGAACACCATGTAAAGGAACAGGGAAAATCTGACTATTTATATGACAATGAAAGAGGCCGCAGAAGAAACAGAGGATGCTGACAGCTTGATTTTAGACTTTTAGCCTCCAAAATTGTGAGAAAATTAATTTGTACCTAATCTGTGGTACTTTCTTGTGGCACCTCTAGCAGAAAAATACAATCATATTTATATAATTTAAAAGACAATAATAATTGAAAATAATTTTTCCAGTTTATTCCTTAGGTGTACATACATACCTACATATATAAGTATGTAGGAAATATTCATCAGATTTTGTGATTATATCTTGGCTGTATTTTTTTGATGACTTTTTCCTTCATTAATATTTTATATTTATATATACTTGTATTCATGTATAAGCAGAATTTATTAAAGCAGATCCAGGAAATGTTCTCTAAGTAATCTTATAAGATTTTTATCATTTCATGTCTTAAATTTAAATCTTCTATCCAGAGTAACTCAAGTTTTGTAAGTGGTGAGAGGTGTATGTCTAATTTCAGTATACATGTACTAATCAATTATCCCAGCACTATGTATTAAATAGGGATTGTTTTCCCCAGTGTATGCTTTCATTTTGTTTATGGAGATCAGATGACACTGCATGGCTGGTTAGAATGTGTTAGGGAGGCTTCCTTCTCTACGTTTTGCAATATGTTCTGCAATATAGTATGAGTTAGCACCTCTTTGAAAGTTTGTTAGAATTATGGTGTAAAACCATATTCTAGGATCTTTTTTTTTTTTTTTTTGGAAGACTTTATTATTGTTTCAACTTAAGCACTCAAGAACGTTCTGTTCAATTTCTAATTCTTTGTGGTTGCGTTTATGGAGGTGTTGGTTTTCATTTTTTCCACATTTTAAAATTTCCAGCCATAATTTTTTTTTGTAGTAATCAGTGATGATCTTTTGTATCTCAGTGGTATCTGTTATTAACCATTTTTCACTCTGATTTAAGTTATTAGAGATCTCACTTTTCTGGTTCTAGTTAATCTGGACAATAGTTTACTGATTTTATTAGTCTCTTCAAAGAACCAATTTTTTTGTTTTCCTGATCTTCTGAATGATGCTTATGTTCTCAATTTTATTTAATTCTGACCTAAGGTTTCCTAGTTCCCATGATTTTATGTGAGGATAGACATTTTTGTTGGAGTTGAATTCCACTTTTATGCTATTGTGGTCCTAAAAGATACAAGTTATAATTTCTTTCTTTCTTTCTTTCTTTCTTTCTTTCTTTCTTTCTTTCTTTCTTTCTTTCTTTCTTTCTTTCCTTCCTTCCTTCCTTCCTTCTTTCTTTTTTTTGGCTGGGGCGGGGTTTGAACCCACCACCTCTGGCATATGGGGCTGGTGCGCTACTCCTTTGAGCCACAGGTGCCACCTAATTTTTATTTTCTTAAATTTCTTGGGATTTAATTTGTGCTCAAAGATATGATCAATTTTGAAGGATCATCCATGAGCTGATGAGAAGAATGTTCACTCAATTTTATTGTTATGGAATGTTCTGTATACGAGTGCTAAGCCCTTTTGTTCTAAAGTTGAAATAAGTCCTTTATTTTTGGTTTGTTTAGTTTCTGCTTGGAGTATCTGTCTAGTTCTGTCTGAAGGGTGCTGAAATCCCCAGCTACTATGATTCTGCTACATCATATTGTTAAGGTAGGTTAGGGTTTGTCTTCTATATCTGGCAGTGTTTACATTGGGTGCATGGATATTTAGGATTGAAATGTCTTCTTGTTGTATTTTTACCTTGACCAGTCCATAGTACCCATCTTTGTCTTTCTTTATTTTTATTGGTTAAATCCAATTGTATCTGCATATAAGATTGCAACACCTGCTTGTTTCTGATTTCCATTTGCCTGAAACTTTGACTCCCAATACTTCAGTCTTGTTTTGTCCTTAGAGGTCATGTGTGTTTCCTAAATATAAACTATATTTGGTTTGTGCTTTTTAAAAATCCATTCAGGCAGCCTGTACCTATTCAGTTTGCAATTCAATGAGAGAATTGATAAATATGGTGGAGTTCTGTTTAATTATTTGAAGGTGTGCCTGCTTACTTTATGGTGTTACCTTATACCATATGGAAGCTAGTCTTCATTCCTTACACTCTGTTTATTTCTAGTTTTCTGGTGGTCCTTTGTGATCATCAGTGTGAAGAAAAGGTCTGAGTACAAACTGCATAGCTGGTCTTATTGTGGCAGAATTCCTCAAAGTTTGCATGTCAGTAAATGATTTTATTTTTCCATCAAATAAGACAACTTAGATTAGCAGAATACAAAATTCCAGGCTGAAAATTGTTTTGTTTAAGAAAGTTAGATGACTACCTTCTCCTGGGTTGAAAAATTTCAGCTGAAAATTCTGCTGTTGTTCTGGTATTTTTCCCTTTACAGATAAGAAATAGCTTATGACTGGCTTCATGCAGAATTTCTTCTTTCAGTTTCACTTTGGTCAAATTAATTACAGTGTGTCTAGAAAACGCTTTGTTGAATGGAGCCATGCAGGGGTTCTGATACTGTCTTGTATCTGAATTTCTGGGACTCTCACAATGCTTGAGAAATTCTCCACCATGATGTCTTGAAGTAGAGTTTCCATATTTTTCGGCTCTCTTCTTCAGGAATCCCTATTACTTGAATATTTGTGCATTTGGTATAGTCCCATATTTTGCTTAGAGAATTTTCTGCTTTTATTCTTTTTTTCTGTCTCCTTGAATGATTAGGTTAGTTCAGAAGACTTGACTTCAATTTCTGAGATTCTTTCTTCTCCATGTTCTACTCTATTGCTGAATCTCTCTATGGCATTTTTGAACTTGAAAGTCTCCTTCAATTCCTTAAACTCTGCTATGTTCTCCCTAATGATGTCCAGATCTTTGGAGATTTTGTCTATACTTTCACTGATTTCTTGAGACAGTTTTTGGCATTCCTTTTGCAATTCTTTTTCCATCTTCTTGTCAATTCCATTCTCTTTATGTGCTGTCCATATTCTGAATTCTGTTTCTGCCATTTCAACAATTTCTCTATGGATGTATTTCTAATTGTATCTCTCTTGTAATCTCTTGAGGGTGTTGACCAGTTCTGATTTTCCATGTTGCCAGGGTGCTTCTGCTAATTCTTGCTTGTGTGCATTTTCAGTTTATTTGCATATTAATTTTACTTTTAAAGATGGAGTGTTAGTTTGTCTCTAACTTTTAACTGAGAGATAAGCTTATTGGGGTCCCTTAGGCAACACTTTTGAGATCTGTCTGAAAATGAAAACTGGTGGGCTTAAATCATATCCAGAGAGGTCCAGGATATGGAGTGTGGCACTCCTCTTCACCACTGACTGCTCAAATGGGCTGTTGGTTATACTGGTGGCCTTTCCCACATACACCCTCCCAAAGGTCTCTTTTGGGGTTGCAGCATGTGAGGATTTCAGAAAACTGGCCTTGCTTTCTCCAGGCGGGGTGCAGTGGGGATGGAGGCATGACCTACAGGTGATGCTCCTACACTGGGTATAGTCCCACCTAGCAAACCGAACTGTTCCCACTTAAACAAATTCGCCACCTAGCAACCTGGACTGTTACTGCTTCAACAAGTTCAAAAACCTGCTGGTTTGCATAGCTGCTGTCACAACAAATTTGAAAAGGAATGATTTTCACTTGGGGTTGGGGGACAGGCACGCCAAACTATTCCAGCCAGAGTTCCAATTTAGCATGCAACCAAAGTCAGAAAGCTATGGTTTTCATTGAAGTCCTGGCTGCAATATTTTCCAAAAGTGGGGGCTTTCACATGTAGTTGAGGGAGGGGGATATTCTACTTGTTTCCTGGACTTTCCCAGAGCTAGATCATCCTCTCCAAGTCCACAAAGGGGCTGAACCTCCTGAAAGGGCCCAATGAGAACAGATACTGAACAGAGCCATTGAAGAGGGCAGGGAAAATTCCCCAGAGGAAGAAGACTCAAGAGGGACCCCTACTTTGCCAAAGTTACTGTGGTTGAGCCACAGTTGCTGGGCCGGGGGTGGGGGGGAGGTGCTGGAAAGAAGGAGAGGCAGGGCACACCCAGGCCACATAATACACTGGTCCCTAAGCAATGCTGCCAGACACATCGCCAGAGAGGAGGCAGAGACTGTCTCATTGTTCTCCCAGGTCAGTTAAAGATCCTCACAGTTGCCAATATCAAAGCAAGTAGCCTCTGTAACCCTTCCCAGTTGATATAGACACTGGGTAGAGATCAAAGTTCCTTAGCCATTTTAGTGCCTGGGGGTTGGGGAGTTCCCCCAGGCTGAGTCTGGCTAGCACTCTGATTCATCCTGCTGTGAAGCAAGACCCCAGGGGACAGTCTGTTGAGCAACCAAAGAAATAAGGGGGATAGACAGTGACTAGCAGGCATGTGGAGCCAAAATTGCTTAATATTCCACCAGGCAGGATGGGGATTTAGAGGAGAACATTCCTAAAGGCAGGCAAACTGGGACTAATTATCCTTTTTGGCACTCTCTCACATGGGGGTGAGAAGTCCTGGGTCTTGATGCTGGTGGAGAGCCCACCAGGTATGAGTAGGGTCTCTCTTACCTTCTATTCTGCTCTGGGTTCATCCAGACTGTGGCATAACTGCCCTCTCTTATCTTTCTTCTTCTCTCTCATCTTCATCCTTGCAATTTGTCTTGATGGGGTGGCTGAGCACCTTGATTTCTTCTCCTTGTAATCTACCCTCCTCCCCTTTCAACTACTTCCAGTTCTCTTCAATCCAATTTTCCTCCTTCTGGACAGAACTTCTGACTAAAGTGGCCTCTACTCATCCATTTTGCCCCCTCCTGTCCCCAATAAATGGCATTTAAGCTTTCTTCCCTAAAAATATTACCTCCGCTTTTATTATGGTCTATTCAATCATATGGCCACATTTACTTCAAAAAGAAGATATATGTATCCTATCAATTGTCTGGAAGGAAGACATCCTGAACATTCATAAACACTTCTTATGACTACAACAGAAATGAAGGAAATGGAAGAAAGTTGAAGGAGCACTTGAAATTAAATATGATATGGTCATTGCCAGACGTGGAATTTCATGAAATATGAAACAACTTAATAAAAGGGGGGATTAAGAGCCCAGGAGGTACAAATTTATCACATAAGAAAGATAGTGAAGGAAAATATGTGGGACTAGTAGAAATGATATGTTGTGTTCTCTTTAATAACATTTTATACTATGCTAAGGACAATTAAGTAGCATCCACATTTCAATTTTTGTATACTTGACTAATTTTAATAAATAGTGATTACCACATTATCTACATACTATATTACTTTTCAGAGCAGTCCTGTTATCCTCCCAATATTCCCAATGGTGTCTTCTCACCTGTGAGGATTAAACACAGAATTGGAGACAATATCATGTATAAGTGTAAAAACAGATTTCACCCTGCAACTCGTGTAAATATAGCAACATGCACAAGAAGTGGCTGGTCACCTCCTCCAAGATGCACCTGTAAGTTCCATTCATATCTTGAATCACTTTTTTTTTTTTTCACTTTGTCATCCTGGGTAGAGTGCCATGGTGTCATCACTCATAGCAATCTCAAATTCATGGGCTCAAGTATTCTCTTACCTCAGCCTCCCAAGTACCGGGTTCTACAGGTACCCACCACAAGCCGGGCTATTTTTAGAGATGGGATCTCCCTCTTGCTCAGGCTAGTCTTGAACCAGTGAGCTCAAGCAATCCACATGCCTTGGCCTCCCAAAGTGCTAGGATTATAGGCGTGAGCCGCCAGCCACTGTGCCTGGCATCTTGACTACCTTCTTAATTCTTAAATTGTTTTCTCTTAAACACTTAAAAATAGGAACATAGTATTTGTCTTGTGTGTATAAATAGAGACTTTAGAAGAAGTCTTCACTTTTGAAAGTAACCAATTTTAAACAGAGTAAAAAACAGTGCAGTAAACTAAAAACTCAAATTTTTACTACTCTAAATTAAATATGTGGTGTGTTAATGTGTTCTCTAGTTGATAAATTCCTACAATATCTGATATCAAATACTGTGTAAAATAGTGCCATTTAACACATAGTATATTGACTAATAGTTTGAAGTAACAAGTTTGCCTGAAAACATATTTGCTTAAAACAACAAAACTTTATTATATTACAGTTTTTATGGGTTAGGAATTTGAGAGGGGCTTAAATAGGTATCTGGCAATCAGACTGTCTCCTTGTGTTGTAATCAGGAGTCTGGCCCAGGCTCCAGTCATCAGAAGGCTTAACTGGGCTGAAATATCTGCTCCTACATGGTTCAACCATATGGCTGTTGTCAGAAAGCCTCAGTTTCTTACCACATGGATTGATGGGATGGCAGCTAATTCTCTCCAGAGCTACATATCTGAGAGTAAAGGAAGCCTTGTGGATACCATTTGTTATCTACACACATAATGTTACTTCAGCCATCTCTAGTCTTTACAGTGAGACACTAAGCCCAGCACATACTCAACAGGCGAGAAATTGACTCCACTCTTTGGAAGGTGGGGTGCTGAATACTTGTCCAATTTCCTACAACCATCACATGTAGTAAAATACTGTTTAAGGTAACAGAGTATTTTATTTCTGTCATGCTTTCTTTTCCCTTTTTCATGTTTTTTTCCCATCTCTACAATCATATTTCTTTTTTTCTATCTCAATAGATTAATGGTTCAAAGGAAATGCAGTACACTATTGGAATGATATCGGGGAATGATAATACTGAATCTGCATTAGGAAAGGTTCATCATTCAAAGAGACTCTTATTGCTAGGCTGAATCTATTAAGATAAAATTTACTGGTGATTGCTAAAAAATCTGGATTTGTGTCAAGGAAATTACAGTACAGACATGTTAGCAACAATTAAAAAATCTGTGAATATTTTAATGAATGTTTAAGATCAACTTGAGTCAGCATTACGATGGAACCACTGTAATTGCTGTGATACTACAACTTACCTTGGTAGAAGTGTAGAAGTGTGAAAATAGAATGCAGATGCCCTAAATCCTGCCATGCTCAGTGCTGATGTGACCCCATGTGGAAAATTATATTTGCTCTCAGGAACCACTTGTAAAAGGGGTAAGGACAGATTGAAAAGTGCCCAAATGAGGGAGAACAGTGAAGGAGTTTAAGACTCTTAAGTGATACTAAAAATACTTTTAATTCTGCCTTCTTCTTTATATATCAATACATGTACTCTGTGCAACGCCATAATAAGGTGAATAATACTTGTTTTGAAATCTACCACTAGATTTTATGTCTCTGCTCTATGGTTTAATGGGGATTTTAATTGAGTTCTTTTAATTTAATTGAGACATAATTCCTGTGAATCCAAAGATTGAAGCTTGCCCAATGCAGAAAATAATACACAACTTGATAGATGATGATGAAATTTGTACAATCCCATGGTAAATAGAAAACTATCTAAATCTTTTAAAAGCATTGGAGAATAATGTAGAATGTTACTTAAAATAAATGAGACTAAACAAACATTTTAAGGTCAACATTAGAAATTTGAATTCAGTGGGGGTAGAATTGTTCAATGTAATAGAAATAGTGTGTCAGACAAGAAGCTACAGAACTATTACTCAGTAGTCTTTGTTAAAGAAGATGTTAGTATATACAAAGATTCAAAGGTTATAATCCACATACGTATGTAGAAACTACTTGGGAAATTTTTCTAATTACACAAAACAGAAACTGGATCACTGAATTTAATAAATATGAGGAACATGATAAAGAATATTTGATGTGCTTATGTATATGTGTTGAAATTATTTTAAATTCTTTTTAACATGTCATATGTGGTTTAATGAAATAGAATCACATTTCATGGCAAAAGCCTAATGCTATTTGGTATTAAAGCACTAGATTATCATTAAATAATCTCATGCAAAGTTAAATTTTTGAAAAATATTCTATATAAACCTGGTACTACAAGGAACAATATAGCACTTAACATATATGTCAAAATTAGTCCACCTACTGGGCGTGGTAGCTCATGTCTATAATCCTAGCACTTTGAGAGGCCAAGGCAGGTGAACTGCTTGAGCTCACTGGTTTGAGACTAGCCTGAGCAATAATGAGACCCCATCACTATGGCAAATAGAAAAACAGAAGTACGAAGATTGCTTGAGCCCAAGAACTTGAGGTTTATCAATTTTCTTGAATTTTTCAAAAAAATAACTTTTTGATTCATTGATCTTTTGAATAATTCTTTTGTTTTCAATTTCACTTAATTCTGCTCTAATTTTAGTTATTTCTCTTCTTCTGCTGGGTTTGGGGTTGGAATGTTCTTCCTTTTCCAGTAGCTTAAGATGTCCCATTAAGTTATTGACTTCCTCTCTTTCTTTTCTCTTGAGGAAGGCTTGCAATGCTATAAATTTCTCTCTTAGGATTGCCTTTGCCATCCAACAGGTTTTGATAATTCGTGTCTTCATTACTGTTTTGTTCCCAAAATTTGGCAATTTCCTTCTTAATCTCATCTATGATCCAGCTGTCATTCAGCATAAGGTTATTTAGTTTCCATGTTTTTATATGAGTATGCAAACACTTGTTATTGGTAAGTTCAACTTTCATTGTGTGATGATCTGAGAAAATACAAGGAATAATTTCTATACTTTTAAATTTTCTGAGGTTAGACTTGTGACCTAAGATGTGATCAGTTTGGGAGGATGTTCCATGTGCTGATGAGAACAATGTATATTCAGTTTTGTTTTTCTGATTTCCATTTGCTGGATTACAGATGTCCATCCCTTCACCCTGAGTCTATATTTATCCTTTAAGGTAAGATGAGATACTTGTATGAAGCAGATATCTGGCCTGAGTTTTTGTATAGAGTCAGGCAATTTGTGCCTCTTATGAGGACAGTTTAAGTTATTCACATTAATTGAGAGTATTAATAAGCCTGGTGGTATTTTGGGTGTCAAGTTTTTTGAAAGTCCAGTGGACATTTTGAATTTTTTCATCACTGTCAAAATTGGTTTTGGTCAAGAATCTCAGAGTGAGTGTACTTTGGTGCTAGAGCATTGTGCTGGTCATTATGGACCATAAGTCTGAGGATATCCTGAAGAGCTGGTTTGGTTATGGCGAATTTCTTCAACATGTGTATGTAGTTAAAGTATTTAACTTCTCCATCAGCAATGAAGTTCAATTTAGCTGGCTATAGGATCCTGGGCTGAAAGTTGTTTTGTTTTAGGAGAGTGAAGGTCAGAGACGATCCTCTTCTGGCTTGAAAAGTTTCAACAGAAAGACCTGCAGTTATTCTAACATTCTCCTCCTTGTAAGTTATGATTTTCTTACATTTGGCTGCTTGCAGGATTTTCTCCTTCATATTAACTTTGGTAAAGTTAATTACAATGTGCCTAGAAAATGTTTTATTTGGGTTGAATTATGCTGGGATTCTGAAACTGCTTTCTGAATTTCAGTGTCTCTTGTCATGGTTGGGAAGTTCTTCTCAATTATCTCTTGGAGTAGAGTATCTGTGCCTTTCGGATCATCCTCTTCTTTAGGGATTCCTATGAGGTGACTGTTTGTTTTTTTGGAGTGGTCTCACAATTCTCTCAGGGAAAGATCCATTTTTGCTCTCCACTTCTCTTTCTCTTTGAGCTTTTAGAACCATTCAAAAACTTTGTCTTCAGTGTCAGAGATCCTTTCTTCTGCCTGCTCCATTCTGTTACTGAGAGATTCTACTGTATTTCTCAGATCTTTGAGGGCTGCAAGTTCTTACTTGAATATGTCGAAATCTTTGGTGATTTTGTCTTTGAATTCAATGAATTATTGAGACAACTTTTGAATGGCTACTTAAATTTCTAATTCCATCTTTACTTCTATTCAGTTAATCTTATTTGCAATCCAAATTCTGAATTCAATTTCTGACATCTCAGCCATTTGTTTATGAATGGGATCTTCTGTTGTCTCTCCTTTGTCATTCCCTGGGGGAGTTGATCTACTCTGATTTTTCATGTTGCCAGAGTTCTGCTGCTGATTCTACCCCATGATTATTTTTCACCATTTGGCTAGAGAAGTTGGCAAGGTGAATTTGAATTGAGGGGTCCTGGAGATGTAATTGATCAGCCCTTTACCAAAGAGCTAGGACTGGTGTTTGCGGCTTTTCCCTTAGACCTTTACAAAGGTCCCATTCAGAACTACAGCCTGAAACTCTGGGGACCTGCTTGGTGTGGTGGGGCCAGATGGCGCTGACCAGTATTCACCTAGTCTCTGCACAACCTTAGTGAGTCAGTGGCTTTGGGCTGAAATCTCAGCTGTGGAGATATATAAGCAACTAAGCCCCCCCCCCAACCAGGTGACAACTGGCAGAGGAGAATCCCAAACTCCCACAACAACACAACCAGGGTACAACCTTGGTGGGTCCCTGGGTGATGGGCCCAAGTCAAGAGCATCAAACCAATTGTTCAGGTCAACACAAACACCAATCTGGTGGGAGAGTTCAAAAGTTCTTTAGCATCTAGGCAGCGGGGGTCCACTGGCAGCTCAATTTGACCACTGTTGGAGGAACCGTGGAGCCACCACCACGGTCAGGGGCAGTGCTGCCACTGTCCAGAGTGGTGCCATAGATGTGGGGTACTGCTGTGTGCAGGTTGCTGGAGCCAGCAAGGAAGAGGAGGGCATTGTCACTGGCCTCAAGGGTACAAGAGCCTGATGGGGAATGTGAGGGCAGAGCCACTTACCTCTGGCCTCAGGGCAGGAGCTGGGTGGACGCTGGAGGGTCTCTGGGGCCTTGGGGGTCACAGGAGCCCAGTAGGAGTCACAGGCCATGGGCTGTAGGCCTCAGGAACTGGGTGGGGAGGTAAAGGGCTGAGTTACTGGCTGTGAGCCACATAGGTTGTAGGAGTGGGATGGGAGGCCCTGCTGCAGGCCACAAGTCCCAGGTCACAGGAGCTGGGTGGGAGTTGCTGCTGTGGCTGTTGGTCATAGGAGCCAGGCCAAGAACCTAGCTGCCCACAATGGGCTGCCAAGCCAGGGACCTGGTGGACTGTGGTCCTCAGTGGTGGTAGCTTGGGTCCTGAACTATGCTCTTTCCAACATGGGGCAAATCTCTCTCCCCTTGTGACTCCTCATCTTTATTAAAGTTATAGTTTTAGTGCAACTGCCCCACAGCTCATGAGGTGCCCTCCCCTAGCAAAAATCTAACCAATGCTCCAGATTTTGCAGAGGGTAGTCTTCCAGATCAGCAGGAGGGAGTAGGGGTGGATTTTGAGTTCAGGAAGTTAGGAAGAGTACCAAATCAACTTTTGGTCCAGGCAAAAGACTGCCTGGGCTTGCAACTGTATCTCTTTGTGGAGGAAGTCCCTGCCCTGAGTGTTCTCTTCCCTTTGGTGAAAGAAAAGGTCCTCTGTTCTCTACTCCTCTCAAGCTGCTCTCTTGAGGGGTGGGGGTGGGGATTCTGTCCACTGTGGGATGGGTTTGGTACCTGAAATTTGTTTCCCTGGATTCCCAACGTGTCATAGCAGGGGTGATATGAACCTATCGATCCTCTATCCCAGCTCAGCCCCCGATCTTCTGCTTTATTGGGTTATTTCTGGACATTATTTCTCCCTCTGGATGGGAGTCGCTGCCAAAAGCTGGTTTCAGTCGGCCATCTTGCCCAGGTCCCCCAGAGCTCTTATTTCTGATGAAAAAGGAAATGAATGCCATGAGCTGAGTGGTGAAAACAGCATGTAGACTCATATATTCACCCAGGATCAGAGTATATGTACTTAGTGGGAATACAGTAAGTAAGTCTGTACAGTTTTCTTCCTGGAGAGCCTTTGTATAAATATATTCATCATATGACTCACAAGACAAAATTTTACTTTCATTTTCATGTTTGTGTTCTTCAATTGCTTTTTGACCTAGAAACCTTAATGGAATCAGTGTACCTACGCTAATAAGAGGAATATAACTGATTGGTCAAAAATTCCAACCTTTAATGTGATTGTTCATTAGATAAAATGTTACTTACACTCCTTTTTAAATTTTTTATTGTAAGGGAAACCTTGTGATTTTCCACAAATAAAACATGGACAACTACATGATGAGAGCAGATATAGACCATACTTTCCAGTAGCTATTGGAAAACGTTTCTACTATCACTGTCACCATAATTTTGTGACTCCTTCATGACATCAATGGGAGTACATTTACTGCACACAAGAAGGATGGTTACCAGCAAAACCATGCCGCAGTAAGTAAATTTCCTTACAACTACGTATGAGAAAAACTTCCAAAACATGGAGAGACGAGAACTTCTAAGTGACTACATTTGAGTCTTATATGACAGAAAAAAGGCTAAAGAAGAGTTGTCTCGGAATGGACTAAAACATGACTTTTCCATTATGAAGAGCTCTTCATGAAAACCACATGAAAAATACATACAGAGACTTCACAAGAATATCTGTACAATCGGTACATATTGAATAATGATCTCTTCACAAAAATATTTGGTATTAGCTTGAGTTTTTCTTAAGTTATACAGTATTGTTGGATATTTATGCAGTCTTCTTTAAATATTTTAATTTTAAATTGCTGTTTTGACCAAATTTATGTTTCTCATTTACTGTTATTTCTCATTTTTGTGGTCTTTAGGACAATGTACTTCTAATTATTTGGAAAATGGACAATATCCACATTATGCAAGAACATGTGTAGAGGGTGAATCTGTACCAGTCAGTTGCAATTCTGGCTACAGTCTTCCCAATAGGCAGACCAAAATTACGTGTACAGAGAATGGCTGGCTCCCTCCTCCCAAATGCATCCGTGTCCGTAAGTAAACTGCTTTGAGACCCCAGTATGTTTATAATTTTCTAAGGCTTATCTATATTGACAAATATATGGCAAAATGTATATATCAACTTCTTGCTTTGCCAACAGACATATTTGTTTAGTTTTATTTTTTTCAGTAGTACATAAGTTGATACACAAATTTTTCTTTTTTTTTCTTTTTTTTGGGGGGGCACAGAGTCTCATTATGTCACCCTCAGTAGTGGGCCATGGCGTTATAGCTCACAGCAACCTCAAACTCTTGGGTTTAAGCAATTTTCTTGCCTCACTCTCCCAAGTAGCTGGAACTATAGGTGCTATTTTTTGGTTGTACTTGTCACTGTTGTTTAGCAGGTCTGGGGCCAGGTTCAAACCTGTCAGCTGTGGTGAATGTGGATGATACCCTAGCTGCTGAGGCGATGAGCTAACACACAAATTTCTTATAAATGGGTAGCAAAATGAATGTGCCTATCAGTAAATATCCTCAAAATTACAGTAAAAGAATTTGACATAATATTGTTGGTAACTTATATTAATATCTCTGAAGTCTGACAAGTAAATTCCCAAACTTGCCACCACGTCCTTACATTGGCAGCACTGTGCAAACAGCTCCAGAAGGCTTCATACCCCTGGCATGTCAGTCTCTCCCAGCCGTGTTTGTGTTGATGTGTAGCAGTGTCTTGCTGAGTGGTGTTCGTTATGTTGTGGGTTTTGTGTGCTGTTATCACAATGTAGGAGCTTGAATTAGAGCAAAGAACAAACATTAAATTTCTTGTTAAATTTGGCAAAAGAGGAAGTCAAATCAAGGACATGTTAATCCAAGGGGATAATATCATGAAGAAAATGGTCATGCATCAATGGATTAAATGTTTTTCCAATAGGAGAGAAAGCGTCACTGATGAAGAGAGGGCAGGGCAGCACATAACAAGCAGAACTGAGAAAAGCACTGCAAAAATTCATTGATGTTTACATGTAACATTTTCATATTTATAAATTGAGTGCCTATACAGT
>NW_003852752.1:212015-238880 GCF_000181295.1 Otolemur garnettii
ATACAGTATTATGGCATTGTACTGTTAATTTACATTTTTATAGGTAATTGGGATTAGCATGTATATTTATGGTTTAATTAGTATTTAATTATTATAATCCATAGAATGCAGGAGATTTTGGTTCTTATTTGCTGGAATCTTAGTAATTGTGAATATCAATTCTTTCAATTAGATTTGCCACAAGTGCATTTCTTTATGGGACTAGGATTATTTTCTTTAATACTTATTTTGAATATAAATTGCTCATTTTACTAAAATTCATCAATCATTTTTCGCAATTACTTATTGTTTCCATTGAAAGTAAGAGTTCATTCTTAAAAGATTATGGATGTTGTACTATATTTTGTTGTAAAAATCTACTGTACTTTCCTGTTCTATATTTTAAATTCATTTTATGTTCATTTAATTCATGATTATAACTATATTTCTTTTTTTAATAGGGCTCAGGAAACTTTCTCGAATATTGTTCGAGAAAGGCACAATAAAAGGCTTTCTATTCAGTACCAGATGTCTATGTCTGTATTTTTGTGTCAATAACAAGAAAAGCACAATAAAAGATATATATGTATATATATGTGTGTGTATATGCATATATATATGTTTATGTACACCTATATATATATGAATATATATATAATGGCCATTATTCTAAATACTCTATATGCACTAATGGAAGATAATTTTTCAACTACTCCTCCAGTAACTTGCTATCTTAATTAATATAGGTTCATAAGAAGTTTAAATATCTAATGATGACATTTCACCCTAATTTTTTCCCTTATCCATCTCTTTTTTGAGTCTGGCCATTCAAAGTTTGATGATACCATTATTTCTATTCTTTTCTTGGTAAACTTACTAAAAAGAGGCTAATGATAGTTTGTAGCATTAATAAGGGATTTTTTGTATTTTGTTTTGTTTTGTTTTTATTGTTGAGGATTTATTGAGGGTACAAAGAACCAGGTTACATTGATTTTAATTCTTAGGTAACATTCCTCTTATCATTGTGTCCCATCCCCAAAAGGTAAATCACATACATTAACCCCCACCACCCTCCCTCCTTTCCTCTCTCTACTCTCCATTTCCCCCACCCCCCACCATGTACTACATCATTAATTGTCCTCATATTAGAATTGAGTACTTAGGATTCTTGCTTCTCCATTCTTGTGATGCTTTACTAAGAATAATGTGTTCCACTTCCATCCAGGTTAATACAAAAGATGTAAAAATCTCCTTTTTAAATGGCGGAATAGTATCCCATGATATACATATACTATAGCTTGTTAATCTATTCCTGGATTGGTGGGCATTTAGGCTATTTCCACATTTTGGTGATTGTAAATTGAGCTGCGATAAACCATCTACTACAAGTGTCCTTATGGTAAAAGGATTTTTTTCCTTCTGGGTAGATGCCCAATATTGGGATTGCAAGATCAAATGGGAGGTCTAGTTTGAGTTCTTTAAGGATTCTCCATTCTTCCTTCCCAAAAGGTTGTATTAGTTTTCAGTCCCACCAGCAGTGAAAAAGTGTTCTCTTCTCTCCACATCCGTATATACCAGCATCTGTACCTTTGAGATTTTTTTGATGTGGGCCATTCACGCTGAGGTTAGATGCTATTTCAGGGTGGTTTTGATTTGCATTTCTCTGATTATTAGGTATCATAAGCATTATTTCATCTGTTTGTTAGCCATTTGCCTATCTTTTTTGGAGAAGATTCTAATCATCTCCCTTGCTCATTGAAATAAGGGATTGTTGGCTATTTTCATGTTGCTTAATTTGGGTTCTCTGTAGATCCTAGTTATCAAGCTTTTGTCCAATTCATAATATGTAACTATCTTTCCTATTTGTATATGTTGTCTGTTTGCTTTGGTTGTTGTCTCCTTTGCTGTACAGAAGTTTTTCAGGTTAATTAAGTCCCATTTGTTTATTTTTGTTATTGTTGAAATTGCCACTGAAGTCTTCTTTATCAAGTCTTTCCCCAGGCTGATATCTTCAAGTGTTTTTCCCATGTTTTCTTTGAGGATTTTTATTGTTTCATGCCTTAAACTTAGGCCTTTTATACATCTTGAATCCATTTTTTTGAGTGGAGAAAGGCGTGGGTCAAATTTCAGTCTTTTACATGTAGATATCCAGTTCTCCCAGCACCATTTATTGAATAGGGATTCTTTCTCCCAGTGTATGTTTTTGTTTGGTTTATCAAAGATCAGGTGGCTGTAAAATGTTAGTTTCATCTCCTGGTTTTCTATTTGGTGCCAGATGTCTATGTCTGTATTTTTGTGCCAATACCTTGGTGTTTTAATCACTATGGCCTTGTAGTACAGCCTAAATTCTGGTAGGCTGATTTCCCAGGTTTGTTTACATTATTAAGAACTGCCTTAGCTATATGAGGCTTTTTTCTGGTTCCATACAAAGTGAAGATTTTTTTTTCCAAGTCTTATAAGTATGACATTGGTATTTTAATAGGGATAGTCTTCAATCTGCAGATTGCTCGGGGAAGTATAGACATTTTAACAATGTTGATTCCTCCTACCCATGAACATGGTATGTTCTTCCATTTGTTAATATCTTCTGGTATACTTTTCTTCTGCTATTTCTATTCTTAGGGCTTCATAATTTTCTTTATAGAGGTCCTTCACCTCTCTTGTTAGGTTTATCTCCTGATAGTTCATTATCTTTGAAGGTGCTGTGAAGGGAATTGTGTCCTTGATTTGCATCCCCTCTCTTCTTCTGAATTTTGTTTGCCTGAAAAATTGTATTCCATTCCTTAACTCTGAGTTTTAATTTGCCCTTTGTGGCTAGGTGTATTTCCTGCAGACAGCACATGGATGGCTTGTGTTTTTTTTATCCAATCAGTTAGTCCATGCTTGTTTAGTGGGACATTCAAGCCACTAACATTTATTGAGATAATTGGTAAGTGTGATGGCATTCTATTCATCTTATATTGTGAAAATCCATTGTTTAGTTTTATCTCTTGTGTCATTGTGGAAGCTAGGTTTAATCCTTTAGTTACTACATGCTTGCTATACTGGTGGACCATTGTGATGGTCAGTGTGTAGAATAGGTCTAAGTATTTTCTGTATAGCTGGTCTTGTTGTGGCAAACTTTCTCAATGTTTGCATATTAGCAAAAAGTTGGTTTCTCCATCAATTTTAAAGCTTATCTTAAAAGGATATAGAATTCTAAGCTGAAAATTATTTTGTTTAAGTAGATTAAAGGTAGATGACCATTGTCTTTTGGCCTGAAAAATTTCATTTGAAAAGTCTGCAGTCACCCTGATGGATTTGCCCAAGTAGGTACTTATTCCTTGCAGTTTGCAAAATCTTTTCTTTTATCTTGACTTTGAACAGGTTCATGACAATGTGTCTTGGAGGAGCTCTAGTTTGAGTTGAGATGACCTGGGCCCGATATCCCTCTGAAAGGAATGTGTCAGAATCTTTGGTAATATTTGTGAAATTTTTATGTATAATATTCTGTAGTATCCTCTGTAGCATTCTTCTTGCCCTTCTTGGGCACTTATAACTCATATGTTTGAACCCTTCATGAAGTCCCATAATTCTATCAGTAAACATTCTGCTTTCTTTCTCTTTTGTTCTGACTCTTTATCTATCTGACTTAACTCAAGAGCTTTGTCCTCTCCTTCTTTTGTCTGCATGGTCTAATCTGTTATTGATACTTTCTACTGCAACTTTAAGTCCCCTAGTTGACTGCTTCAATTCCTTTAGCTGTGCTATCTCCTTTCTATAGTCTTCATATCATTCATCTCTTATTTGATTCTATTTTTGGATTTCCTTTTGGTTATTTTCCACTTCTTCAGCAATTTCCTTCATTGTTTTTATTTTCCATATTTTAAATTCCCTTTCTGTCATTTCTAACAGTCTTTATAGGTGGAATCCTCTGTAGTAGCTACCTATGGTCCCTTGTGGGTGTTGCTGTGGTCTGCTATTTCATGTTGTCAGGATTTTTCTGCTATTTCTTCCTCATGAGTGTGTTCTTCTGTTTGTTTCCTTGCCCTAATTTTTCTTTTACTTCCTCTTAAAGTCACTGTACCTCCGACCTAAGGTGTTGATTTGTTCTTTTGGTACAGGAATAAAAGGATGAGAAGATTGAAAAGCAAAATGGAAAAAATTTAAGAAAAAAAAAGAGAGAGAGAAAGGAAAGGGTGTGAATAAAAGGGAAAGAGAAGATTGACAAGAAGAAGAGAGGCACAGAAAGAGGTAGATAGGAGTGTAGAAGTGTACAGTAGGGTACTTTGACCCACATCTTAAAATCCAACCTCTGGGGGTGCTGGGTTGGGTGGTTCCCTTGATATCTGCAGCTCTTTGCTATCCTGAGCAGACACAGTACCCCACCTCCACCAAATAGAGAAGAAAAACCAAAAATAGTATAAATCAAACCAAATAAAGAAAAACTTTACATGATAAAATTGGGGAGAAAAACAAATAACAGGGCTTAAAAACTATGAAGAATGAAGTTTTTATTATTAAAGAAGGCAACAATGAGAAATTATAATTACATGAGGAAAATGAAGGATAAAAGAAAAAAATCTAGGGGGAAAATGTTGAAGTAAATACAAAACAAAGAAAAAAACAAAGCAATAATTATATATATATCTTGCTGAATATTGCCTGTGTAATCTTCTGGGGTATGAAATGCTAATCACAATGCTGATATAGCTATATAAGATGGAGACTGAAGGCCTGTGCTGACTTCTTTGCTCCCAAACTGCACAGGGCTGAGAGCCTGAATCTCTCCTCATCCCCTTTAAAAGACACATGAAACTGTGACCCTTGCATAAACAGAGGCTGTCCTAGCAAAGCATGAGTCTCTGGGATCTCTCCTGAAGTGACTGCCTGCTTACCAGGCATGCCAAAATTAGCCTCATGCTATGCCTCTGAGGGTCAAAGCTGCACAGCAACTCTCCTACTCCTGAACAGTGAAATCTCTCCTCTTCCCCAGTGTCTCAGTCCTAGCTTCTGGGCACTGTTCAAAGTTACTTGCACACTCAACCAAGGCCTCTCAAGATAACTCAACCAAGTGCCCAAGTCCAGAAAAATAAAACGACCCACATGGAAGGCCTTCCCTGTGTGCAATCTTGCTGCTGCTATAGTTACAGCCGCAGTAGCTGCCACAGCCTCAGACCAAATGAAACCACTTGCCACTTCACCACTGCTTCTGTCCTTCTCCTGGGGTCCAGAAGCCTCCCTCTGCTTCCCTATATCCCCAGAGGGATGTTTCTGGGCAGATCCCACAAGTGAAGAGGTGCCGAGAGTCCTCTCTCCCCAATCTCATTGCACCTGGTTGCAAAGAAGCTGTTACTCAGCAACCATCTTGCTCCACCTCCACCTAATAAGTTTGTTAATTCTTCCAAATAGTTGAATACATTGGCATATCATTGTTCATAATGTCCCTTTCTTTTAAAAAACATATATAAGAACCATAATGATGCAATTTTTGTCATTGCTGATATGGCCAATTTGTCATCTCATTTTTCTTTCCTGATTAAGTCTTTCAAAAAGTTTATCAATTTTACTTTTCTTTCTTTCTTTTTTTTTTTTTATTTTTTCTTTTCTTTTATTTATTTATTTATTTTTTTGAGACAGAGCCTCAAGCTGTCCCCCTGGGTAGAGTGCCATGGCTTCACTGCTCACAGCAACCTCCAACTCCTGGGCTCAAGTGAGTCTCCTGCCTCAGCCTCCCAAGTAGCTGGGACCACAGGTGCCCGCCACAATGCCCAGCTATTTTTTGGTTGCAGCCATTATTGTTGTTTGGCAGGCCGGGGCTGGATTTGAACCCGTCACCTTAGGTGTATGTGGCTGGTGCCTTAGCTGCTTGAGCCACAGGCGCCGAGCCTTTTTTTATTTTTTAGACAGAGTCTCACTATGTTGCCCTCAGTAGGGTGCTGTAGCATCACAGCTCACAGCAACCTTAAATTCTATGGCCCAAGCAATTCTGTGCCTCAGTCTCCCAAGTAGTTAGAATTATAGATACCTGCCACAATGCCTAGCCATTTCTTTCCTACAGTTGTCATTGTTGATTTTAGTTGGCCTGGGCTGGGTTCAAACCCACCAGCTTCAGTATATGGGGCCGACACCCCACCCACTGAGCTATGGATGCTGCCTTACTTTACTTTCTTTATTAAATCATAGGTACATGACTTAATACAGGTACATTAATGTGTTTATGGGTACAATGTGCTGATTTGATATACAATGCAGGATGCTTACATCTAACTGATTAACATAACCATCTATTCACTTACTTGTTGTGGTAAGACATTTATACTCTAGTCTTAATAGTTTTAAAAATGTCATTACATTATGCATATTTAGGTGAGGTCCCCACAAATACCCTCCCTCCTCCCAGACTCCCACATCTCCTACCTTATTCCTCCTCTTCCCTCCTTCTTTCTGGACTATAGTTATGTTTTACCATTCCTATGAATGTGTAGGTGATTATATACTGATTTCACAGTAATATTGAGTACCTTGGATACGTTCCCATTCTTGAGATATTATAATAAGAAGAATATGTTCCACCTCCATCTGGGTAAACATAAAAGATGTGAAGTCTCTATCTTTTATATGGCTACATAGTATTCCATGGTATGCATATACTACAATTTGTTAATCCAATCAATGGGCATTTGGGCTGATTCCATGACTTGACAATTATGAATGGGGCTGCAATAAACATTCTGGTGCAAATGTCTTTGATGTAAAAATGATTTTTTATCACGTGGGTATGTACCTAATAGAGGAATTGCAGGATCAAATGGTAGGTGCACTTTTATTTCCTGTAGTATTCTCCAAACTTCCTTCCAAAAGGTCATATTAGCTTGCATTCATACCAGTAGTGTACAGGGGTGCCCTTCTCTCTGCATCCACACCAACATATGTAGTTTTGGGATTTTGTGATGTAGGCTATCATCTACTGGTGTAAGATGATATCTCCAAGTGGTCTTGATTTGCATTTCTCTGATGATTAAATATGATGAATATTTTTTCATGTGTTTGTAGGCCATGCGTCTGTCTTCTTCAGAGAGCTTTCTGTTCAAGCCTCTTGCCCACATAGACATGGTTTTATGTTTTCCTTTCATATTGATTAGTTTGAGTTAACTGTGGTTTCCAGTTATTTGACCTTTGGCAGAAGCTTAACCTATAAATATTTTTTCCCATTCTAAAGGCTGTCTGTTTGCTTTACTTACTGTGCTTTTGGCTGTGCAGAAGCTTTTTAGTTTGATCAGATACCAGTAATACTTTTTTTTGGTATTTCTTCAATTGCTGGGAGGGAGAGTTCCTTCCATAAAAAATTCTTCCAGGCTAATTTTTTCAAGGGTTTTCCCTGCACCCTCTTCTAATATTTTTATAATTTCATATCTTAAGTTTAAATCTTTTATCCAATGAGAATCAATCTTTGTTAATGGTGAGACATGAGGGTCCAGTTTCCTTCTTCTACAGGTTGCCAAGCATTTCTCCCAGCACCTTTTGTTAAATAGGGAATCTTTCTCCCACTGAATGTTTTTGATAGGCTTATCAAAGATGAAATGATGATAAGTGGCTGTGTTCATTTCTTGGTTCTCTATTCTGTTCCATAAATCAACATCTCTATTTTTGTGCCAGTACCAGCCTATTTGGATCACTATAGATTTATAGTATACCCCAGAATCTGATAACGTGATACCTCCTGATTGGTTTTTATTTCTGAGTAATGTATTGCCTATTTGAAGTTTTTTCTGATTCCATATAAACCAAATCACTGCTTTTTCAAGCTCTTTAAAACATGACAATGGTGCTTTAATAGGGATTACATTAAATCTGTAGACTGCATTGGGTAGTATAGACATTTTAACAATGTTGATTCTTCCCAACCATGAGCATGGCAAGTTTTTCCATTTGTTAACATATTCAGCTATTTCTTTTCTTAGAGTTTCATAATTCTCTTTATAGAGATCTTTCACATCCTTTGTTAGATGAATTCCCAGATATTTCATCTTCTTTGGCACCAATGTAAAAGGAATAGAGTCCTTGACTATGTTTTCAGCTTGACTGTTGTTGATATATATAAAAGCTACTGATTTTTAGGTTTTGATTTTGTACCCTCAGACACTGCTATATTCCTTGATTACTTCTAAGAGTTTTGCAGTTTTTTCTCTGGGGTTTTCCAGGTATAGTATCATATCATCCATGATGAGTGAGAGCTTGATCTCCTCTGACTCTATTTAAATACTTTTGATGCTCTTTTCTTGCCTAATTGCAATGGCTAGAACTTCCATTACTATGTTGAATATCAGTAGAGACAATGGGCATCCTTGCCTAGTTCCAGATATGAGTGGAAATGTTTTCAATTTTACTACTTTCAGTATGAAATTGGCTATGGGTTTGCTGTATATGACCTCTATCCATTTCAGAAAGACACTTTTAAACCTATTTTTTTGAGTATTCTGATCATGAAATGGTGCTGGATGTTATCATAAGCTTTTTTTTGCATCAATTGAGAAAATCATGTGGTCTTTTATTTTATGTGATATATTATATTTATGGATTTATGTATGTTGAATCAAACTTGTAACCTTGAATAAAACCACCTTGCTTGTGTTGTTTAATTTTTTTTGATGTGTTGTTGAATTCTGATTGCTTTGATGTTATAGAATATTTTTGCATCGATATTCAAAAATGATATTGGTGTATAGTTTTCTTTCTTTTTTGGGTCTTTTCCTAGTTTGGAGATCAAGGTGATATTAGTCTGAGTATTCCTTCTTTTCCTGTGTTTTGAAAAAGGTTATGCAATATAGGTACTAGTTCCTCTTTGAAAGTCTGGTAGAATTCTGATGTGAAGCCATCTGGTCCTGGACTTTTTTATTGGGAGGGGGGAGATTTCATATTGTTGATGCTATTTCAGCTCTTGATATAAGTCTATTCAGCATTTCTTTTTTGGCTGAGTCTAATAAAGTGGCATACTACCAGATATTGTTCCATTTCAGATTTTCATATTTCTGACAATAGAGTTTTTTGAAGTAATTATTGAGAATTTTTTGATTTCTGAGGTGGTGTCTACTTTTATTTCTCCTTTATCATTTCTGATTGATGATATTAGAGATTTTACTTTTCTGTTTCTGGTTAGATTAGCCAAACGTTTATCAATTTTATTGATCTTTTCAAAAAAACAACTTTTTTTTTATTGATTTTCTGAATAATTGTTTTGTTCTGTTTCATTTAATTCTGTCCTAATTTTGTTTATTTCTTTTCTCCTGCTGGGGTTGGAATGTTCTTCCTTTTCTTCTGCTGGGGTTGGAATGTTTTGGGGTTGGAATGTTCTTCCTTTTCCAGTTGCTCGAGATGTCCCAATAAGTTGGTGACTTCCTCTCTTTCTGTTTCCTTGATGAAGGCTTCTAATACTGTAAATGTCCCTCTTAGGACTGCCTTTGCAGTATCTTATGGGTTTTGATAATTTGTGTCTTCATTATAATTTTGTTCCAAAAATTTGGTGATTTCTTTCTTCCTCTTTTCTTTGATCCAGCTATCATGCAGCATAAGGTTATTTAGTTTCCATGACTTTATTTGAGTATGAAGATTCTTGTTGCTATCACATTCAACTTTTATTCCATGATGGTCTAAGAAGATACAAGGAATAATTTTTATTCTTATAAATTCACCGATGTTAGACTTGTGTCCTAAGATATGACCAATTTTGGAGGATGATCCCTGGGCTGATAAGAAGAATTTGTATTCAGTTTTGTTAGCATGAAACATTCTGTAGATGTCTGTTAAGTCCATTTGTTGTAGGGTGAAGTTTAAGTCCAATACTTCTTTGTTTAGTTTTTTGTTGGAGGATCTATCCAAACTGCCAAAGGGGTATTAAAATATACAACTACTATAGTGCAGGAAGATATCAAATTGTTGATGTCTGTTAGGGTTTCCTTTATAAATTGAAGAGCATTCTGGTAGAGCACATAAATGTTAATAATTGAAATCTCTTCATGTTGAGTGTTTCCCTTGACAAATATGAAGTGACCATCCTTATCTTTCTTACTTCTATTGGTTTAAAGCCTGTTGTATCTGTGAATAAAATTGCAACCCCTGATTTTTTTCAGGTGTCCATTTGTCTATATTATAGATGTCCATCCCTTCACCTTGAGTCTATTTTTATCCTTTAATGTAAGATGAGACTCTTGTATGCAACAGATATCTGGTCTGAGTTTATGTATCCAGAAATCCAATCTGTGCTTATTTAGAGGACAGTTTAAGCCATTCACATTAATTGAGAGAATTGATAAGCATGGTAGTGCTTTAGGTGTCTTGTTTTTCAAATGTCTAGAGTTTATATTTAATTCTTTCCCTACTGTGGAAATAAGGTTTTGTTTAAACGTTTCTGGGTGCATTTACTTTGACTGTGGACCATTGTGCTGATAATTATGGAGGATGGGTCTGAGAATATCCTGGAGAGCTGGTTTACTTATGGCATATTTCTTCAACATGTGTATGTCAGTAAAGCTTTTGATATCTCCATCACAGATGAAGCTCATTTTAGCTGGATATAGGATCCTGGGTTGGAAGTTGTTTTGTTTTAGGAGAATGAAGGTTGATGGCCATCCTCTTCTGTCTTGGAAGGTTTCAGCTAAGAGATCTGCAGTTATTCTAATATTTCTCCTTTTGTAGGTAATGCCTTTCTTACATCTGGCTGCTTAGAGAATTTTCTCCTTCATATTAACCCTGGCAAAGTTAATTACAATGTGTCTAGAAGTTCCTTTATTTGGATTGAATCATGTTGGGGTACTGAAGCTGTTTACTATTTGAATTTCAATATCTCTTGCAATGTTTGTGAAATTCTCCTCCATAACATCTTAGAGTAGAGCATCCACACATTTAGGTCAATCCTCTTCTTCAGGAATTCCTATAAGACGAATGTTTGATCTTTTGGAGTGGTCCTACAACTCTATCAGGGAATGATCAGTTTGCTCACCATCTGTCTGCCTCTTCTTTGAGGGTTTTGGAACATTCAAAGCTTTTTCTTTGATTTCAGAGATCCTTTCTTCGGCCTACTCATCTCTATTACTGAGGCATTCTACTGTATTTTGGAGCTCCTCAAATAATTTTTTCATTTCCTTGAGCTTTTCTATCTCCTTTCTCATTATGTCCATATCCTTGGTAATTTTGTTTTTGAATTCATTGATTTCTTGATACAACTTTTGTACAATTCTTTGGATTTTGATTTCCATCTTATTCTCCAATTTGTTCATCTTATTTGCCGTTCATATTCTAAATTATATTTTTGACATTTTGGGCATTTGTTTATGAATGGCATCTTCTAACATATCATTTTTGCAATTCCGTGGGGGAGTTGATCAACTCTGATTCCTGTTGCTGGAGTTCTTCCTCTTGTTCTGTTCCATGAATACTTTCCTCAGTTTGGGTATCAAAACTAATACAGTGTGATTGGATTGGGAGTTCTGGGAATTATAGTAAAGTAGCCCTTTACTAGATTGATGGCATTAGTGATTGTGGCTTTTTCCCTACAGCTTTACAAAGGTCCAGGTCAGACCTGCAGTGAGAGACTCTGAGGACCTAATTGATGTGATAGGGCTAGCTGGCTCTATCTTATAGTCAGCCAGCCTCTATCCAATACTGTTGAGTTGTAAAATTAGTGTGAAATCTCAGTTAGAGGGAGATACAGTAACTGAGATCCCCTGCCTCCTCTCATGACAATTTCAAGAGTATAAGTCCCTCCAAATTCAATACAACCACAGCTCAACCTTAGAGGGTTGCCAGGTGGATAGCCCAGGTGGAAAGTTCCAAACCATTTATCCCAGGCAGCACAATCACTGCTCAACTGTGATTTCAAACATTGTCCTGCAACCTGATGGTAGGGATCCACAGGCAGCTTGGACCCAGAAACCCGATAGGCTGGAGTTTGGCTCTCTTTGGTGCTCAATGGGGTCAGAAAGGCCCACCCAGCCAAAGAGTCAGGCAAGGGAGATTGGTGCCCCCTTCCCTGCCTTATGCTGTAGCCTTGCCCTGGCACTAATAACCCCATGGGGCTGTGGTCAGGTTCCCTTCAGTGGGCAAAAGCATCAGGGATATGGGTCTGCGGGAGATAAGGTGGAGTCAGCGCCTCCTGCCCACTGTACTGCAACCTCCTGTATCTAAAGCTCAGCTCCCTCCAGTTCTCAACAGCCTAAGGGAGTGCACCAACAGCATCAGTCCTGGAATTTGTTCACCATTGTCTGTGGGAGGGTACCACTGCTAGGCATATTTTGTCCTCACCAAGTCTGTGTCTCTGTACCAGTCCATGCCGTGAGCGTATATTGCTGTAGTGGGTACTCTTGGAGTCCATGTCTAAGTCCCAGTCCCATTCCATGACGGCCAATTACTGTTATCACAACAAGTACTTTGTGGTCATAGCGGCTGTGCCTCTGTCCCAGCCCTGCCCCACCACAGGTGTGTACCGCCTAGCATGTACCCTCATTGGGGTCTGTATTTCTGTACCACAATACTCCACCAAAGGCAAGTACCTCCACCAGGAGGATTTTGCATTCACAAAGGCTGTGTGTCTGTCCCAGCCCCGCCCACCAGGTGCAGGTACCACAGCAGGGAACACCCCCTGCTCACCAAGTCTGTGTTTCTGTCCCAGCTGTGCTGTGCTGGCAGCCCCCAAGGTTGAGGCCTGGCTCCCTCAGGTGGTCAAGAGAAATGGGAAGTGCTTCTCCGAAATTTAACCAAGACTGCGAGCCCTGCCACCACCCCAGCCACTGCACTCTGATGTGGGCCACATAACTCCCTCTCCCAGAGACTTCTTTACTCTGCAGTCCCTAATTAAACCCATGCAGCTGTTTCAGATTTGTAGTGGCACACTTCATGCCCAGACCATTCTAGGAATTGGGAAACATGCTGGACTTTACAGGGGACAGGCTTCCCGACCTGTAGGGGAAGGAGGGACTAGGAGTTCAGAATTGCAGGCAGAATATTTGTTAAATTGTACACGAGGCAAGAGAGTGCCTAGGCTCACAGGTGGACTCTGGAGGAGTTCTGATGTTCAGCGGCTCTCTCCCTTGGGATAAAATAAGGGGAGAGCCAACACTGCTCACTTGTTAGTAGAAAGCACACCGAGCTGCTCTCTTGGGGAAGGGTCTCTTGTCCGCTTGGTGATAGGTTTTGTACCTGTAATTTGTTTCCCTGGATTCACAGCTTTCCTCAGTAGGGATGATGTGAACTCCTGACCTGCAGCTTTCTTGAGAACCTTCTGTTCTTTATCTCTCCTTCTGGATGAGAACCTCTGTGGAAAACTGGCTCCATTCGGCCATCTTGCCCAGTCCCCAAGTTTATCAATTTTAGATATCTTCTAAATAACCAGCTTTTGATTTCATTATTTGTATATATGTTTACTTTTTTAGTTTATTATTTCACCTTTGCTATTGTTTTATTCATTCTGCTTACATTTAGTTTCACTTCTATTTTTTCCTGATATCTTATGTAGAAGCTAGTGTCAGTAGAGTAGAACCCTGTTTTTTCCATTTAGGTATCTAGTAAGATCAACTTATTCCATACTGCTTCAGTGTCAATCCACAGATTTTGATATGTGGTTTATCCATTGATGTTATTTTGGAGATGGGGGGGCAGTTTCCCAAAATGTTTATTAGGTATGGGGGGAGGCGAAGAGTAGTATTGCCATTTTTTTCTTCCCTAGATTTTTACTAAGAAAAAAATAATTTTGGAACTTTTAAAGTCTATACCTTTTGGTATTTGTGGTTGGAGTCCTTTAGAATTACTTGTATTAAATTGTGTTTTAAAAAGCTCTTTGTTATATATAGATCAACTGGATCTTTTCAAGTCTTATGTCTTAAGTATTATTAAGGCTGCCTTTATGTTAGGGCTAGTTGCTTAGAATATTAATAAAGCTTCTTCTGTTGTCTCTGTTAAAAAATATGGATGTTCAAAGGCATCTCTCCACTCTAATCAAATTTGAATGTCTCCTAGTGTTGTGTGTGCTCTGGGAATCTGTTTCATTCTCTAGTAGTTGTTCTTCATCTGTTAGTTATTCTTCATCCACCCATTCTCGTTGAGTTTTGACCTATTCAGCAGTGTGTCACTATTCAGCCAAAGAATCTAAGGAATTACTACACAAATTTCTAGGCTCTTCTACTCAATATTTTCTTTCTGGTTTGCTCTCTATCTCTACTCTGCAAATTCTAGTGACTTCAGCATTTGAGAACACTCATTGTTATTTCTTCTAGTCATCAAGGCTGCCATATTCTACTTATATTCCTTCTCCCTGTGGAATGGCTGTTTAATGATATTTCCCTCTTAGCACTACTTTAGTGTCACCTCACAAAATTTTAAATATGTTTTGCTATCATTCAATTCAAAATATTTAACATTCACTCTTCTGATTTCCTAGTTATCCATGGATGTTTATATGTGAATCTGAGTTCTGAGGAAAAATCCAGTAATTGATAGTAACTTTAACTGTCAGTTTATAGAAACAATAACTTTTACTATTTCAAGTTAAGTTATACCTAATTTGATTGATGAATCATCATTTTGGCTTTCTAAGATAAATAAATCAGTTGCTTTTCATTGGTGTCTTTGGACTCCATGCATCCCTATGCTTTGAAGCACACAATAATAATGATATTTCAAAATCTTGGTCCAAAGTCTATGGCAGCTATTTTGCCAGAATTTCTAAGATTATCACCTCCTGTCATATAGTCCAATGGGCTACATGAGTTCTGGGATAGTCTAAAATATGCAAACTAGGCAAGATTTAAAATTCCCATGAATGATCATACTATTGACTTGTGGCTTACTGTAGCATCCTGGATTTATTAGACAGATTTCTATAATCTCTCAGACAGGCTTATAAGTGTTTTTAGTCTAGCTTTATTAAAAAAAGATAAAAGGTCTTGATATAATAACTTTGGAAACTCTTAATTTATTTTATTTGATGTAAGAAGTTAGAAGACTGTGATTATCTAGGATTTTTGCTTACAAATGAATGACTTTTTAGGTTGTCATGTTATTTAAGTTCTCATAAAAATGTTTTTGAACATATGCTTATCTTTTCCTTATATCTTTCCTGTTTAGAAACATGTTCAGAAATAGAAATTGAGAATGGGTTTATTTCTGAATCTCAGGTTATATATCCCTTAAATAAACAAACACAATATAAGTGTAAACCAGGATATGTAACAGCAGTTGGTAAAACATCAGGATTAATCACATGTCTGCAATATGGATGGTCAGAACAACCCACATGCATTAGTAAGTAATTTATTATGCTAGTCATTATTATACAGATGATATAGAAAAGTTTACTTTATCTTTTTGAAAATGTTTATGTGGTTTTATCAGAAAATATAAAGAAATATTTAAGATAAAAAAACACATATTTTTCCTTTTTAAGATTAACTACTAGATATTAGTCCACCTTTCCATTTAAGTTTTCTTATTCTTTTTTTTTTTTTTTCACTTTAAAGCATCTTTTGATTTACAAACTGTTTAGAAAACTTTATGTGCATTTTCATGTAAACTCATTTAGTTTTATCTGTGAAATTGATGTCATTTACATATACCTATTTATAGGTGATTATCTTTTAGTATAAAAATCTTTGCCTTTGTATATAAGAGTATTCAGTGGAGATATGGATCCATTAAGCATAATCTTATAATACATTATCTTTTATAATTTATATTTGACACTGTAAAACAGCTCCACTTCTGAATATCCTTTCTGTTAGAAAATATTCAGAAATACGTAAGTAGTGAAGAGAGAGAAATGTTTCTAGATGCTACCTGTTTTTGCAGTGTTGAAAGATATCCATGCCATATTATCTAGTTATGTATAAAACTTTTATAAGAATGATTTGCCTAGTTTATGATATTTTTCCCAAAGCCACTTAGTATTATGTTTGAAGCGATATTTAACACAACCACTTTAAGTGGTGTGAACATTTAAGATATCCATTCATACAGTTTTCCTCTCTTTCTTAGAAAGAAATATATGGGGCGGTCCCTGTTGCTTAACAAGTAGGGTGCCAGTCCCATATGCCAAGGGTGGCGGGTTTGAGCCTGGCCTTGGCCAAAACTGCTAAAAAAAAAAAAAAAAAAAAGAAGAAGACGAAGAAGAAGAAAAAAATCTATGGTTAATATGAGCTCTACTTAAGAAATGTTTGCCCTCATTGAATCTTAAATTCAGCTGAAGAAAAAAATTTTTCCTTCATATAAAATTCATGTCATATTAAATATACTAAATTTTGATCTATTATTTATAAGAAGTCATTCTTATTATGTAAGAGAAATATCTTATAAATATGCATTGATCTTTTTATTCAATTAATTTTTTTCTCTTTTATATATAACTACTAATGAGTCTTGCATTTTAACTTGGAGAATACTATTATGATTTACTAAAAACAAAGCAATATATACCTAAAGTGGCATTTTTATTACTATTAATTTCATATATGTTAAGTAGAATTTAATTGAGAAAAATACTCTCCAAATAAATTATTCAGAACATTTAAGTGATGAAAAAATGCTATATAGAAACATTTTTCTTATTTTAAGTACTTATTGCAAGATAATAATTTATAAGTAGTATTCTTAAATCATTTTTATACAGTACTTAATTTATTAGTGTAATACATATAAATCAATAAATCTTTTATTGGAATTGGAATCACTTAGACTGTACATTAAATTAGGGTAGAAATTAGATTCTCGATTTTATTATGTTCTAGAATCTTGTGATAAGCCAGCATTTACAAATGCCAGAGCCAAAATTAACAGAACATGGTTTAAGCTCAATGATGTCTTGGATTATGAATGTGATGAAAGATATGAAAACAAATACAAAGCTACCACAGGCTCCATAGTATGTGAATACCATGGTTGGTCTGATACACCAACCTGTTATGGTAAGTACTGTTTTTCCAGTGATACTTTCTTTAGGGTAAAAATAAATCTATATGTGTCCCATTTTTAAAATTTGAATTGTTTAGAGACATTTTTAAGGGAAGATGATTAAAATCAAGATATCTCCTGATCTTAGCTACCCTTGCAGAGGGTATTTTAAAACCTAAAGAAAACATTGATCTTTAAAAGAGTACATTAAATTAATGTTTCCTGTGAGCCTTAGGATTAAAGTATAATTGTTTAGTTATCCTATATGCAAGTTTTTGAATTATTTAGAAGTGAACACACCAAAATTATAGTTTGTTATTCCTCAGCTATTTTGTTCCTAAATTTCTGCTTTATACCTCTACCTTGAATGTTAATTTCTGTATTTCTTGAGTGTAGCTATTACTTTCTAACTTTAGGAAGTTCTATGGAATCTCTCTTAGGCTTGCCAGTCAACCATTTGTTTTCCATGAATAGAAGAAGTTTTATATATGTGAGAAAATAAATGTATGTAAAGTATTCTAAGCCAAAGAAATAGTATGTGTAAAGCTTTGAAAACAAAACAGTCTATTTGAGAAATATCATGGTGGGGCACACTCTAGTGATGACATTTGAGAAGTTTATGAGCTAAGTCTAGATAGGAGAAAGATGATTATCCAGGTTAGTTCAGAGTGTGTTAGCATTTGGATTCATTTTACAAAGGATGAAAACCCATAATAACATTTTGAGGAAAGGAATGATATCATTTGATTTGTAGTTCTGAAATTTTTATGACTCTTTCAAGAAGTGTGGATATAACTCTTTTAAGAAATGTGGAAAGGTCAGGGCAAGATGGCAGACCAGAAGTATTGTTCAGCTAAACTCTCCTAGAATGACAGGGGAAAAAGAAAGAACCTAGCCATAGCTGGCATAGGACCTTACCCATAGTTGTAACTGAGGTGGAAGGGGGTAAGTTAGATACAACATAAGATCTAGAGTGGTGCAAATCTTATGAATTAGGCAAGTGATTGTGACCAGCTGGGATCTGCGGGGCTCACCTGTGGTCCAGGATGGGAGGAAGCCCTTCTAGAGTTTTCAGTTGTTGGAGGGAAGCTGTGCATTGAGTGGAAAGCTTGGAAGATTGGCAGATATGAACAGTATACAGCAACCAGATTTAAATACTGGTTGGAGTGTATTTGCCATTGGTTTAGTGGCTAGTGAGACAACCATACTGACAAAGTCTTTGTTGCCAGGGGGCTGCCATTGTAGGAAGGTCATGAGAAGGTCCTAGCAGGGTCCTAAAGCCTAGCTGTCTTAATTCCACCAGCCAGGCTCAGAACTCCACTCTTGGGACAGGCTGAGGGATTGCTGCACCCCTTGGGAGCTGGTGGTGAACCCCTTGGATTCAGAGGGCACTGTGAGATCTGTCCCTAACAAATTCAGCTTTAAGATCCCAATCTGCCAGGATCTGAACACTGAGGAAACAATCAGTTGATCACTGAAGGCAACTAAGTTAGGCATATGGACCATAGAGGTTGCTGCCTGTCTTCTCTCTCTTATTAAAAAAACCCATAATGACACCTGGTGTCCTGTAGACATATTGCAACAGATTGTCATCAAAAGCAAGAGCTCTTATTTTGTTGACCACAAGGAAGAGTTTAATTTTGCTCAGGCTAAGGCCACTTCCAGACCTAAGCTCTGAGACAAAGTAATTTGAAACAAAGGAGGAAGTGAGAAGGAAAAAGGAGGAAAAGGGAGTGAACAAGAAGATAGAACACATGAGGAATAATCAACATAAAAATTTGGGCAACATGAAAAACCAAAACAGAGCAACTCCCCCAAGGGACCATGAGGCAGCTACTGCAGAAAGCTCCACCCAGAAAGAATTAATGAATTTTACAAAAAGGGAATTTAAAATATGGATGATAAAGACAATAAAAGGAATGAACTAGAAAATGGAAGAAAATGGAAAGACAGAATGAAAAATCAGAAGAGAGATGTGTAGAATATAGAAAGGATATGGCAGAGCTTAAGGAAATGAAGGAGACAATCAGGGAACGTAAAGATGCAGTAGAGAGTATCAAAAATAGGTTAAATCATGGAGAAGAAAGAACTTCAGAGCTAGCAGATAAAGTTTTCAAGTTAACCCAGGTAGGTAAAGACACAGAAAGGAATAGAGAGAAAGCAGAACAGAGGCTTAGAGAACTACAAGATTCCATGAAATGTTCAAACGTATGAATAATAGGGATTCTTGAAGGAGAAGAAAATTGTCCAAAAGGAATGGAAGAGACTAGAGACTACCATAAATGAAACCTTCCTAAGTTTTAATAAAGACCCTGACACACTCCTTTCAGATGGATATTGAACCCTAGTCATCTGAACTCAAACAGAGCTTCTCCAAGACAAATTGTAATAAACCTGTCCAAAGTCAAGATGAAAGAAAAAATTCTGCAAACAGCCAGGAATAGGTGGTAAGTGACCTACAGAGGAAGAGCAATTAGGATGACAGCAGACATTTCAACTGAAACTTTCTAAGCCCTAAGAGTATGATCATCCACCTTCAACATTCTTAACAAAACAATTTTCATTCCAGAATTCTGTATCCTACTAAACTAAGCTTCAAAATTGATGGGGAAATTAAATCTTTTGCAGATATACACTCACGAAATTTGCCACAGTAAGACTAGCTCTACAGGAAATAATTAGACCTATTCTCAACATTGACCATCACAATGAACCACTAGCAAAGTAAACACCCAGAAGCTATAGGTCAAAACTTAGCTTCCACAGTGGTGCAAAGGATGAAACTACACAAAGGACTTTCACAAAATAAGATGAATAGAGAACTCCACCACACTTACCACTTCACTCAATAAATGTCAATGGACTTAATTCACCTTTGAAGAGGCACAGGCTGTTTGATTGGATAAAAAAAGCACACACTATCCATATGCTGTCTCCAAGAGACACACCTAGCCTTGAGGAACAAATCAACACTCAAGGTTAAGGGATGGAAAACAGTGGTTCAAGCAAATGGATTTCAGAAGAAAGGAGGGGGTTGCAATCTTATTTTCAGATACAAGCAGATTTAAAGCAACTAAAATTTAAACAGACAAAGATGGACACTTTATACTGGTCAAAGGAACAATACAGCAAGATGATATTTCAATTTTAAATAATTATGTACCCAACATTAATGATCACAGACTTGTGAAACAGGATTTGATGGGTCTGAGCAATATGAATTCTCATAACACCATAATATCACGGGACTGTAATACCTATCTGACAGAACTAGACAGAATGAAATCTAAACAAACATACAAAAGACTTAAACATGACTCTACAACAAATGAGATTAATAGACATATACAGAACAGAACATCCCAAAGCTAAAGAATATACATTTTTCTCATCAGTCCATGGTACATACTCCAAAATAGAATACATCCTAGGATACAAATAAACTTCAACAAAATTAGAAGAATAGAAATTATACCTTGTATCTTCTCAGATCACAAGGCAATAAAGGTGGAACTCAACTCCAACACAAACATTCATCCCCACACATTGTCTTGGACATTAAACAACCTTATGCTGAATGATAGTTGGGTTCAGGAAGAGATAAAATGGGAAGTCATTAAATTTCTCAAACATAACAACAACGAAGTCACAAGTTACCAAAACCTGTGGGATACAGCAAAAATAGACTTAAGAGGGAAATGTATCATATTACATGCCCCACATTCAAGAAATAGATAGAGAGCACATGAAAAAACTCATGAACCATCTTACGGAAATGGAAAAAGAAGAACAATCTAATCCCAAACCCAGAAGAAAAGAAATAACAAAAATTAGATTAGAGATTCATGAAATTGAAAACAAATCATTCGGAAAATTAGTGAAACAAAAAGTTGGTTTTACAAAAAATAAATAAAATTAATAAAACTTTGTCCAGATTAACTAGAAACAGGAATGTAAAATCTCTAATAACCTCAATCAGAAATGATAAAGAGGAAATAACAACAGAAGCCATAGAGATAGAAAGATCATCTCTGAGAACTACAAGAATCTTTATGCCCAGAAATTTGGCAATGTAGAGGAAATGGATCCATCCCTAGAATCACATCCTCTCCCTAGAAGTAACCAAGAAGAAATAGATCTCTTGAAGAGACCAATTTCAAAAATTGAGATCAAAGAAACAATTAAAAATCTCCCAACGAAGAAATGCCCTGGTTCATATGGTTTCACAGCAGAATTCTATCAAATCTTCAAAGAAGAGCTTATTCCCATACTGCAGAAATTATTCAAAAAAATTGAGGAAGAAGGAATCTTCCTTAACATGTTCTCGTAAGCAAATATCACCCTGACACCAAAACCAAGAAGACCAAACTAAAAAGAACTTCAGACAAATTTCATTAATGAATACAGATGCAAAAATTTTCAACAAAATCCTAGTCAATATATTATAGCTACACATTAAAAAAAAAAATCATTCATCATGGTCAAGTGGGTTTCATTCCAGGAATGCAAGGCTGGTTTAATGTACGCAAGTCCATAAATGTAATTGACCAAATCAACAAAAGCAAAAACAAAGACCATATGATAGTCTCAATCAATGAGGGAAAAACATTCAATAAAATTCAGCATCCTTTTCTAATTAGAACACTTCAGAATATAGAAATAGGTGCCATAATTCTTAATCCAATTGAAACCATCTACGAAAAACCCACAGCTAATATTTTACTAAATGGGGTAAAACTGAAAGCTTTTCTACCTAGAACTGATGCCAGACAAGGTTGTCCTCTTTCTCTACTACTGTTCAACATAGTGCTGGGAGTTCTAACCAATACTATCAGGCAAGAGAATGTAATAAAAGTTATCCAAGGGTAGCAGAAGAGGTCAAACTCTCACTCTTTGCTGATAATGTGATCTTATACTTAGAGAACCCCAAAGACTCAACCTCAAGACTCCTAGAAGTGATCAAAAAATACAGCATTATTGCAGGATATAAAATCAATGTCCATAAATGTGTAACCTTTGTATATGCCAATAACAGCCAAGATGAAAAGCTAATCAAAGTCAACAATTCTCTTTACAGTAGCTTAAAAATAATGAAATACCTAGGCATATATATATACATATATATATATGTATATATATATACATTTGATCAAAGAGGCAAAGGAACTCTACAGAGAAAATTACAAAACCCTAAGAAAAAGAAATAGCAGAAAGTATTAACAAATGGAAGAACATACCATGTTTATGGGTCGAAAGAATCAACATTGTCAAAATGTCTATACCTCCCAAAGCAATGTACAGATTCAATGCAATCCCCATTATAACACCATGATCATACTTTCAAGATTTGGAAAAAATAATTATTTTCTTAGTTGGAACCAGAAGAAACACAGTATAGCCAAGGCAATTCTTAGTAATAAAAACAAATCTGGGGGTATCACCCTACCAGACTTTAGGCTGTACTACATGGCCATAGTGATCAAAACAGCATGGCATTAGCACACAAATATAGACATCTGAAATTGAATGGAAAACATGAGATGAAACTAACCTCTTATAGCGACCTGATCTTTGATAAACCAAATAAGAACATACAGTGGGGGAAAGAATCCCTATTCAATAAATGGTGTTGGAAGAACTCGAAAACCACATGCAAAAGACTGAAACTGGACCTGTACGTCTTGCAACTTAGTTACAAAAATTGATTCAGATGGATAAAAGATTTAAATGTAAAGCATGAAACAATAAAAATCCTCAAAGATAGAATGGGAAAACACTTGAAGATATTGGCCTGTGGAAAGATTTTATAAAGAAGACTTATAGGCAATTGCAACAACAACAAAAACAGATGAGACTTAATTAAACCAAAAAGCTTCTGTATATCTAAGGAATTAATAACCAAAGCAAACAGACAGCCTTAAATGGGAAAAAATATTTGCATATTATGAATTGGACAAAAGGTTGATAACTAGGATCTATGAAGAATTTAAATTAATCAACACAATAAGACGCAACAATCCCATATATCACTGGACAAAAGACATGAATATATCTTTCTCTAAAGAAGACAGATGAATGGCTAATAAACATATGAAAAAATGCTCATTGTCCCTGCTCATCAGAAAAATGCAAATCAAAACCACCCTGAGATATCACCTAACCCCAATGAGAATGGCCCACATCAGAGTCTCAAAGCTGCAGATGCTGGTGTGAATGTGTAGAGAAGGGAACACTTTTACACTGCTGGTGGGACTGCAAACTAATATAACCTTTTTGTATTAGTATGGAGAATCCTCAAAGAACTGCATTAGACTTCCCTTTTGATCCTGCAATCCCATTACTAGGCATCTACCTAGAAGAAAAAGAAATCCTTTTATTATAAGGACATTTGCCCTAGTCTATTTATCTCAGCTCAATTTATAATCACCAAAATGTGGAAATAACCTAAATGCCCAGAAATGGATTAACAAGCTGTGGTATATGTATACCATGGAATACTATTCTGCCATTGAAAAACATGGAGACTTTACATTTTTTTGTATTAACTTGGATAGAGATGAAACACATCCTTCTTAGTAAAGTGTCACAAGAATGGAGAAGCAAGATCTAAAGTACTCAATTCTAATATGAAGGCAGTAGATGAGCTAATACAAGGGGTAGGGTAGGAAAATAAGGGACTGGGGAAGGGGAAGAGGGTGGGGAATGTGGGAGTCACAGTGCATTGAGTCACACCTCTTGGGGGTCAGACACAATTATAACAGGGACTTTACCTAAAAACTGCAATCAATGTAACCTAATGATGTATATGTATATATATACATATGTATATATATGTATGTATGTATATATGTATGTATGTATGTGTATATATATCAAATAAGAAGTGTGGACATAACTTTTTCAATTGTCTGCCTGTGTAGCAAATAGAAAGTTCAAAATATTACCACAGGAATTAAGATACTTAAAGGATGATTTTTTTTTTCAATGATGGAAGATAGCCTACTGAAAGCTGTAGGGGATATTGCAGAGAGAAGCTGCAGAGAATGAGTATATGAATTACATAGATCTCTGAGGAAATGGGAGAGGAAGGAGTCACAGCGTTTGGGTGGAGATATTAGGCATTGGTGGCAATCAGACCACTTACAGCTTTCTAAAAGGAGAAAGAAAGGAAAATTATTATATAAGTCTAAACTGATGATTTCTATTTCGAAGTAGTAGACCAGGTGATCTGAAATTGAATAGAGCATGGGAGATGGATGAGGAGAATCACTAGGAAGAATATGAAAGCAGACAGAGAAGAGACTGTTTAGGACAGATGCAAGCTAGGCTTTAATTAGCAGGGTTGAGGGTGTAGTTTGATTCATTCAGGATGTCAAGAAACACATACATATTATAGAAGAAAAGAAAAGGGTGAAAACTGTATGTTCTGTTTCCTGAATTACATTAAAAAGAAATACCAATTTTCATGTAAAGCATTCTTTTTTTAATTAACAGAATAACTTTATGCTTTGAGTACAAAAAATATAACAATGAAATTTATACATGTCAGTTATTAAAACTAGATTCAGTTTGAACAGGTTGAATTTAGAAATTAATTTTTAGGACAGCTATATTGCTGTTTAATACTGTTTATTTCTCACAGTTCATATGAAATTAGAGTGGATAAAACATAGTAGGCAGAATTATTTTAAGTAAAAATGTTTATATAATGGCCCCCTGTATCTGAATCAACCAGCACATACCTCACTTTTACTTGGCATATAATATTCACTTTGGCAATGATTTATCATACATTCTCATTAAATTACTCTACTTCTTTCTTTTAGAAAAAGAATGCCGGCTTCCTACAATAGATGCACACTTAGTTCCTAATCCCAAGCTAGACAGTTATAAAATTGGAGATGTGGTGAGATTCTCCTGCAAACCAGGATTTACAAGAGTTGGACCAGATTCAGTTCAGTGCTACCACTTTGAATGGTCACCTAACATCCCAACGTGTAAAGGTGAATATTTATCTTAAAACTGCTGAAACATGACTTAGAATTTTGAATACTAACATGTATTTCTTCTTTTAATTTTCAATGAGCTTCCAGTATCTATAATATAATGCACTAGTGAGAGACATACCTGTGAAGGAAATGTTTTGGGGGCAGATACCTCAAGTTTTCTTATTTAAGTTAATCTTCAATTGTTTCCTAAAATATATATATTGGAAGTATTCATAGCTACATATATGCTGGCTGTCTTAGTCTGTTTTGTGTTACTATAAGAGAATATTTGAGGTTGGATAATTTATAAAAAAGTTTCATTTGGCTCATGATTCCAATGACTGTAGAGTTCAAGGTTGGGCATCTGTCTCTAAGCTTCAGACTACTGCCACTCCTGGTGAAAAGGGAGGAGAGCTGCTATGTATAGGGATCACATGATGAGAGGAAGCAGGGGTGGGGTGTGGTGGGGGTAGCCAGGCTTTTGTAAGTAGTTAGTTCATGGGAACTAATAGAGTGAAAACTCACTCTAAGGGAGAGCATTAGTCTATTCATGAGAGATCCACGTTTATTCCCAAACATCGTCCATTAGCCTCCACCTCTATCACTGGGGATCAAATTTCAGCAGAATATTTGGAGGGAACAAACATCAAAACAATAGCTGTGGCTTAACTTGAAAGGACTTCTTTTGTTACTTTTCATTTGCCTACAATGCCACCATTACTTACTGGACATTAAATATAGCCTGGGCTTTACTCAAGTTTCATTGAGTACATCTAAATAATATGTAACTGGCTTATCGTACGTTCATTTCCATTTATCTCTTAATAAATTTGAAATACATTGATCAAATGCTTGTCTTAGTGGTTGTACATTTTCAAAAATTTATGATAGAATGTTTCCATGTATTATGAAAATTAACATAACTTTTGTAAGCATATTTGCTATTCTATGTATATGCATCTTGAATATCAGACTACTGAACATATTTGAAAATTTTAAATATGCTTCTAATTTTAAATATACTATTTCTATATACATCATCTCTAAATCTGGTACAAACAACTTTTTTTTTATTATTTAAGAATACTGAGTTTCACTGGGTTTTTAAATTACAAAATAGATAATTTAACCATTAATTACATAGTATTTCTACTGTAGAGCAAGCACTATTCTGTGGTCCACCCCCTCAACTCAACAATGGAGAATTTAAGGGAATAAAGAAAACAGAGTATGTACACAGTGAAGTGGTGGAATATGATTGCAATCCTAATTTTCTGATGAAGGGGATTAGTAAAATTCAATGTGTTGATGGAAAGTGGACAACCTTGCCAATATGTGTTGGTAATGTATAAAAATACTAATGTTTAAACTTCAATTAACACTTTTTTGTATTTGTATAAACATGTAAATTGTTTCAACAATAAATGTATTTTTGACATTCATATAGAGGATGAGAGTACATGTGGAGATATACCTGAACTTGACAATGGTTATGTCCAGTCTTCTTCCCCTCTCTATTACCATGGATATTCAGTGGAATTCAATTGCACAGAAACATTTACAATGGTTGGACACAGATCAGTTACATGTAGGAATGGATCGTGGACCCAACTTCCTCAGTGTGTTGGTGAGAATACACTTCTCAAATCAACATTTAACAAAGTTTAATATTTTCACCATAAAAACAATATTAGTAACCATATTTTTTAACTGTTTAGATAAGCCTGAAAATGTCCAGTATTCATTATAATGAAATTTAACTGGTGTTGTTGACAATTTGATATGTTTACAAAGAAATAAAAAATGTAGAAATAGAATTTGGGGAATCTTTGTATCTCTTATGTTAATATTCTTTATCTTTAAATATGTGCAGCTAAATTTTACTTTTAAATTGTCATATCATGAAATATGAGTACTAATTACCAAGAAAATAGAACTGTTTTACATAAATACTGGTGTTGTTCTTGTATGTCACTCTTTCTTT
>NW_003852752.1:239234-258089 GCF_000181295.1 Otolemur garnettii
AGGAAAAGGTAGAGCTCCAGAGAGCAGGGATTCATGCTTCTTATGCTTACTGATATATCCCTAATACCCAGAGACTGGCTGACATAAAGGAGACATACAAAAATGGTTTGTCAAATGAATTGATACATTGTGTTACTTATTCTTAGATTTTTGCTAAAATTCCTGTCAAAGGTATTGCCAGTCATTCAGGACCAAACCTCCATTTTCTCCTCTACTATCTTCTCAGATGGTTTCACCTCATTTCATATGGGTGAGTGGAAGTGCCCAAGATTATATAAAGTTTGAAAACTCTGAACTTTTCACTCTAACCTACACACAAACTTGTGCTTCATTTATAATTTCCTGTGATCTCAGAGTCTGCCTTCCTAAGGTTAATCTACCTATATTCTGCTGAATGTAACTAACTCCCTTCAGCTATTATGGACCTTACTCCCATTTTCCCCTCTCAATGTTTAGTTTGTGCCTTCCACTGTTCTGCATTTTCACTTCTCCCCATATATATTCAGATAATCCAACAAGCCAGAGACCCTTTATCAACTAGTCAACTCCAGGGCACAACAGTCACCACTATTCTGCTTAAGTCTGTTGTCTTTCTTCAGTTACTGTATCTTATAGAATATCTGTTTTGTCTTCCTCAATACTCAGTACCAGTCCTAAGAAGAGGACTACTTCTTAAGTTTCTAGGATGTTTTGAATTAGCCTACATTATTTTTTAAGGTTGCACCATAAAAATCATTATTTGGCAAATTATTTAACCTTTATTTAAACTTTTTTTTACTCTGTTCATCCTCAATTGACTCTGCTTTAAAAATCATCAACCACAGATGTTATCAGAGACCCACACTTATCAAATTCAAAAAGACTCCCATATTCAGTGAGTTTTGGAAATATATAGTACATAAAAGCTTCTACAGTCCATATTTAATTGATAACAATGCTATTAACAATTATTATTTTATAATATTTTAGGATTATGAGATGATCTAGGTTACAAGATTGTTTCTCAAAGCCTCTAAGATAATATATTGAACAGAAATGGCCATAACTTTAAGCACCCAATTTTTTTTATATAAGTATTTGTTCCTTTTTTGTGATCACACAGAAGATCTGCCTGAATGTTCATCTTCTGCATAGTTTGAATGTATTTTTCTTATTTATTACATTATCTCATTTGAAAAATATATTTAAATTGATAACTTCTTATATTCTATTCCCACAATCTTTTAATACAATGTTTTCATATTATGGATTAAAAATAATATAATGATGTTTGAGGCAAGGAAAACAAATGAATGTGAACATGTGCATAGATTCTAAATATGGGACTACATTTAGTCATGTGATGACTATTTACCATATAGATCATACAAAAAGGAAAACTTGTATATTCAGTTCCCATGATACAAAATATCTTCATAAAAGGTATTCTTTCTGATATTTCAAGGTTTGAATACAGGGCTTTTGTTCATACATAATAGTACATCTTATTCAGTGTAATCAGGAATAACTTAAATGGTGGAATTAATGAGCATAAGTCAAAATTTTTTTGTATAGATACATTAGACTCTCTGTTTATGTAAGAGTTATTTTGATTCTGATAATTAGTCTTTTTGTGGTAATATTTTCATTTTATAGCAACAGATCAACTTAAGAAGTGTAAAAGGCCAAAAACAATTATAATTGAGGGTAATATACAGCAGAAGAACGAATTTAAGCATAATGAAAGCATAAGGTACAGATGTGGAGAACAATACAGACACTCAGTCTGCATAAATGGAAGATGGGAGCCTGTCCCGAGATGCACAAGTAAGGTCTTATTTGCAATGTTTTCAAAATATATTCTATTTCTTATCTGGGAAGGTAGTATATTTGTGACTAATAAAAAATTCAGCTATTTTTTAATTACAGATGCTTTTAACCTGGAAGGTAATTTAGAAACTAATGAAAAACACAGTGTCTAAATATTAATTGTATCATGTATATTAGTTATCTTTCATATTAAAAACTCATATAAATGATTTTAAATTAATACTGGGCACTACATGTATTCTTTACTATTGGAGTGCTATTGCTTCTAAGTCTGTTTATTATAAACCTGTACCTAGATCTATGGGTAAGGCTTTGTTATATGTCTGTTAATATCCGTATGTGTATATGTTCCTATCTACCTGTCTGTCCATGTGACAGTCTGTTTACCTATTTGTTTATTCTATATTTATCTTGAAATCTCAGTCATATTGACACTTCTAGCACCCCTTGAATAGTGCAGAATTTATACCAGTCTTCCCAATTTTCATATCTGTGGTTTGCTGCCCAATAGTAGGATACTTTGTCTCACTACTCTCAATATTTTGAGCAACATTTGACAGTCTAGGATATAGAGAAAGTAGTGTCACACGCATAGAAAAGCCAAATCTGTTATCTACATTTCAACATGTGTAGAGTCTTTAAGGAAACAAATGATATTTACATGCAGTGACATGCACATGTTCTATAGAGTTTTCTTGAAGCTTTAGGTCTTAGCATTTATATTTAGGCTTATTAAGATGATTATATGATTATTGTCCTTTCTGATAATGTATGGATCACATATACTGATTTGCATATGTTTGATCATTTCTTCATTTGGATAAATCACACTTGATCACAGTCATTGATATTTTTAATAAGATACTGCATTTGTTTTGCTAAAATTTTGTTAAGGATTTTTGCAACTCTGTACATCAGGGATATTGGCCTGCAGTTTTCTCTCATTCTTGTGTTTTTGTCTGGTTTTGGTTTCAGGGTAAGGCTGGCCTACTAGAATGAATAGAAAGAATTCTCTCCTCTTCAATTTCTTGGACTAGTTTCACAGGGACTATAAATATTTTGTAAATGTTTGTTGGAATCAGGCAGTGAGTTTCTGTGGTCCTGAACTTTTCTCTGTTGGGAAACTCTTTATTCCTGATTCAGTCTCACTAACGTTATTAGTCTGTTCAGGTTTTATTTCTTTCTGATTCACTCTGGGCAGGTGTATGTTTCCAAGAATTTGTCTATATCATCCAGCTCTTCCAGTTTGTTAGCCTATAGTTGTCCATAGTCTTTTCTAATCGTCTTTTGTATTTCTATGGTGCCACTTGTAATGTGTCCTTTTCCATCTCTGATCTTATTTACTTGAATCATACCTTTTTTGAGGTCTAACTAAAAGTTTTCCAATCCCATTTGTCTTAAAAAAAAAAAAAACTTTTAATTTTTTTGATTTTTTGCATTGCTTTTTAGGCTGTTTTTTGTTTATTTCTGCTCTGGTTTTTATCGTTTCTTCCATTCAGCTAACTTGGGAATTAGTCTGTCTGGTAACATAAAGCTTCCTTGATAAAACCCATAATATATAAATTTGCTCATTTTATGGTGTTACACAAGTCTCATAGGCTGTCTTTAATCTATAGCATGTCCCAAAAGTTGCCATGCATAATGGAGATTGGAAGATTATAACTAAATATCACTTTATGTACAATATATTCATTACAACATTTTACAAAATATTTACAAACTATTCCCTATGTGTTGGCAACCTCTTTGTGAAATTTTGCAATGAATATTTTGTAAATAAATGTACATTTAGCTACAATTTCCTATTTTCCCTAAATATGGTAACTTTAGGGGTACCACAAGTTATTCTTCCTTTCTTTTTTAAGGTTATTTGAAAGGAATTGTTCTCAAGTTCAGAATTGTTTTTTCTTCTTGACAGATTCTGTTTTTGAAGTATTCAGATGTATTTTTTTATTTCTTTTATGTAACTTTTGAGCTCTAAGATTTTAATTTATTTCTTTTTAGGATATTCATCTCTGCCGAATTTTTTTCCAACCACAAATTCTCTTTCTGTTCTGTTAAATTGTTTATCTGTATTTACTTATATCACTCCTTTATATCACTATTTTGAGTTCTATTTCTGGCATTTAAAATTTCCTTTTATTTAGAGTCTTTTATTAGAGAACAATTATGTTTCTGTGGAGGTAAATTATTTTTCTTTTTTCTGTTTTTTATGTCCCTATGTTGATATCTGCACATCTGAGAAAGAGTTGCTTCTTCCAATTTTATGGAGTAGCTTTTGTAGGAGAAGACTTTTTCCTATAAATATTCTATATTTTTGTATGGGTAAGGTGCATTATCTGCATGTGCATAGTAATGTTGTCTCTGTGAAGTTTTTCAGTTTTAAGAAAGAACTTCTTTCTGCAGTTCAAGTCAGGTATCTGTGAGTACCTCAGCAGTTTATGCCACAGGAATTTGTAACAGCAATGGTTTGGAAAGTGAAGCACTAAGTTGGTTCTCAGGCTAATAGGCCCCGTGCTTTGGGTTTGCCCATCTTGGGGGGAAGCTCATTAGGGACAAATCTGGCAGTCTAGTTCTTAAATGGGGGCATAAGCATGTGGTGCCTGGAGTTGCTTAGGGGTGAGCTTGCTAGGGGTGAGTTTGCTGGGGGTCTTTTGGGCTGAGAGTGTTCATGTGGAACAGGTAACCTGAATCAAAGGGAGATAACCCGGGGAACCTGTCATGCTGCTTCTCAATCAAAAGATCACATGGATGATGGTTTGGTCAGCCTGGGTTTGGCTGCCCCACTCTATGAGACTACCTGTTCCATAGACAACAGAGTGCTGCATAGACTTGGGATCCAGAGTTATGGCCACTCCTTTGAGGCCTCCCTCTAATAGTGAGGGTCTTGGCGCTGAAGCCTCCCATGTGAGTGAGATGGGATGATGATGATGGAGTTCAGGGATGGAGAGAAACAGTGGCTACTGGCTCCCAAGGAAGGGTACACTCTAGCAGTGGTTCCGATTTCAAGATGGTATTATGCTTGATCATCTTGATCATGGCAGCTGGGGAGTGTGCAATATAGATTTCTAAACAGGGGCAATGCAGCCATGTGAATTTTCAGGGAGCTTCCCCAAAGTAGGCTTCCAGCCTGTGAGGACTGTGTGATTCCCCTTTAGCAATGTCTACTGGTGTCTGTGGTTGGATGGGGTATGTCAGGTTTGGTCCAGAATCCTGCTCAACTTTTCCCTGCAAGGGGAAGTCTCTCCTGGCTTTAAACTAATCTCAGGGTGGGAGATGGGGCAGCAGAAGTAGAATGCTTCAGTCCAATTTTTATGGTGTTGTCCTATCCTGAGTTGTATTGCCCCACAGAGATTTTATTGGTTTTGTTTACCCCAGTAATATTCATTGGACACCAGCTGGATTTTGTTTGTTTATTTATTTTTTTGTTGGGGACTTGAATACCAGGCACCTTTAGTCATCCATCTTGTTCACAACATTCTGAACTGATCCCCTTAATATACATTTTGCTAGTATTTTTTTTGGGGGGGGGGCTGGAGCCAGGTTTGAATCCACCACCTCTGCTATGTAGGCCGGCGCCCTACTCCTTTGATTCACAGCTGCCACTCAATTTTGCTAGTATTTTGTTGCAAATTTTTGCAACTACTCATATATTTATCAGTCATATAGGCATGTAATTTTCTTTCCTTGTAGTGCCTTCATCTGACTTTGGTATTAAGGTGATGCTAAAGTTGTCAAATAAAGTTACAAGTATTTCCTCTTATCAATTTTTCTATATTAGGAGGATTAGTATTAGTTGTTCTTTAAAGATTTGTTGTACTTTAGCCATGAAATCACCTTGTTCTGGGCTTTTCTTTGAAGGGAGTCTTAATTGATTATTTAAGTTCCTTACTTATTTTGGGTATTTTCAGATTTCCAATTTCTTCTTGGTTCAGTCTTCATAGGTTACGTTTCTGTGAAATTCTAGGGAATTTATCCATTTCTTCTAAGTTGTCCAAATTGTTGGCATACTACATCTAATTGCCATAATAGTCTCTTATGATTAATTTCAATTTCTGTGTTATGACTTTTAATGTGTACTCTTTCATTTTGGATTTTATTTATTTAAAACTTCTTTCTTTTCTTAATAGGTCTAACTTAGAGTTTATCAATTTTCTTTAGCTTTTCAAAAAACTAATCTTAATCACAGTGATTTTTTCCATTGCTTTTCTAGTCTCTATTGTATTTATTTCTACTTGAATTCTTGTTATACCTTCCTTTGCCTAACTTTGGGCTTAGTTTTTTTTCTTTCCCTTGTTCCTTGAATTGTGTCATTAGGTTGTTTATTTGAGATCTTTGCTATTAACTTCTCTCTTAGAATGGTTTACTGAATCCCATAGTGTGTAATCCAGTTTAAACATCCTAAAGGTTAGAAATAATTAAAATCATGCCTATAAATCACATAAGATTGCCTATGCAAAATGTAGTTGGGAAATAACTATGAGAATGTAAGCCAAAAGTGATAGCATTGAACTGCTATACAAGCTGAAAAGTATAACATGTAAACAGAGAATATAGCCATTATTATATGACTATTATAAAACATATATTGAATTTTATATTTATTGAAAGTTGTTATTAATCAAGAAGTCTAATTTTAATTTTTTTAGATGTACAAATACAGTTATGCCCACCTCCACCTCAAATTCCCAACGCTTAGAATATGACAACCACAGTGAATTATCAAGATGGAGAAAAAGTATCTGTTGTCTGCCAAGAAAATTATCTAATTCAGGGGAAAGAAGAAATTTTATGCAAAAATGGAAAATGGAAAAATGTGCCACGATGTGCTGGTCAGTAGTGTATAACTTGCTTTATAAGATTCTTTCAAATGGTATGCTCTCCTGTGGTCTTTGTAGATAAACAAGATGAAGATCGTCTTCTATATCTATTACTTTATCCTAACACCATAAATTATGATCTAGACACATAAATCAATCAGCACTCTTTCACTTGCAGTATATTTTGTCCATAAATAACACCTGTGGGATATATTATAATTATTAGGTAACATTTTTTATTTGTTTCTATTAACCATAATAAATAAGACATAAATGTAGGGAGATATTGAGCAAGGGAATGGTAACATAAGGCAAGATTCAAAATTATTTTATTTTCAAATGTGACTGTTTTTAAAATATACCATTTTAAAATCCAAAAGAGTAATTCACTTTATATTTCAATTTACTCAATCTATTTGTGCTTTACCCTTTCATTTCATATCATAGAAAAAATTCCATGTTCTCAACCACCTCACATAGAGCATGGAACTATTTATTCATCTGCATCTTCAAATGAAATGGAAGATACAATTGAACCCAAGGTTTATACACACGGTAAAAAATTAAGTTATATTTGTGAAGATGGTTTCAGAATATCTGAAGACAATGAGATAACATGCTACTTGGGAAAATGGAGTTCTCCACCTCAATGTGTAGGTAAGGACAGTATGAAAACTTAAGTCCTATTTACAGTGTAATTCATTAGGAATAATCTCTTACATATAGAATAGTATGGAGGTTTCAAAGACTAAAAATAGATCTATCACTTGACCAAGCAATTCCACTTGTGGGTATACATCCAAAGGAGGAGAATTCAGTATATTAAAAAGATATCTGGACTCTCATATTTATTGCAGCTTTAATTATAATAGACAAGATTTGGAATTTAAAGCAGTGTCCATGAAAGGGCAAATGGATAAAGAAATGGTAGTACATATATAGAATGAAATATTATATAGGCACAATAAAGAACAAGATAGTGTCATATGCAAAAACATGGATGAAACTGGAGAACATTATGTTAGGGGAAATAAGTTCATCACAGAAAGACAAATCTTACATGTTCCTCCACATATTTTGGAGCTAAATATTAAAAACGGTTGATCTCCTTGAGCCAGAAGGTAGAAGGGGGTTGCCAGAGGTTGGAAAGTGTAGTGGGCAGGCAGAAAATAAAGACAGAATGGTTAATGGGAGCAAAAATAGTTAGTTAGATAGAATGAACAATATTTGATAGTACAATAAAGTGACCATAATCAACAATAAGGTAGGGTATCCTTGAAAATAACTAAAAGAGTAGAATTAAAATGTACCTAACACAACGAAATGATAAATGGTTGAGGCGATGGATACCCCAATTGCCCTGATTTGATTTATTTATAATATATGCCTGTATCAAGACATCACATCACATGTACCCTACAAACATAAACAACTATTATTTACCTGTACTAATTACAGATAAAAAATTAAAAAGTATAATCTCTTGGCAAGTCAGGGGACAGAATAATTTAGATTGCTATACATATAAAATCATTAGATATTATACCTTTAAAATAATTTTTGCATAATTAAATAATTTTAAAAATGTTATTGGTATTTGAGAGTCACTTTTTGTGCTGGAATGTCTCTTTGTTAAAAAAATAAAACATGGGTGGTGGCAGTTGCTCAGAAGAGTAGAGTGCGTCACTAGAGGTGGCAGGTTCTAACCCAGCACCAGCCAAAAAAACTGCAAAAAAAAAAAAAAAGAAAGAGAGAGATAGAATGAAATTAAACCTACCTGTTGATTTGTTGTAGTGTTTTTCTTTGCCACTCACTTTAAAGTATTTTAGGGTCCTCCTACAGCATCTTTTCTGATTTCTTACCTGTATGATAGTTTTATTAGGATTATTAATTCTCAAAGCGTCCCAAATTATCACTAAGAACTGGGTAGAAAAGCACTTGTTATCTCTTCTTAAACATATTAAAATTTTTATTTTCATGCTCTTGTTCAATTTGGGGCATATAGCCAGATAGACAGACACCAGAATGGTGCTTTTGGGGAACCAGTTGTGTACCATCTAGGACCTTGAGTGTTTTTCAACCTTTATAACTCACAGCACACTTGAACCTATACTTAGACTTGCACTGCATACTTAAATTATTTTGATCAAACCAAAAAGTACAAAAAAGAATGTACTTATTGTGCTTTGAACTTCTCAAAAATAATTTAATTAATGATCTTTAAAAATGATCTTCTCATGGCATACCAGTTGAAAATCACTGTTAGATGATGTCATAGTAGCGCCTGTGTTATTCATTTTCAAATAAAACTACTAAGAGTGAAAGCAAATACATAAAATTAAATTTCTGAGATCGTGAAACATGTATTGATGCCTTCATTTTTTTTTTTTTTAGGACTTCCTTGTGCACCACCACCTTCAATTAATTATGGTGTTGTATCTCCTAAGTTAGACAGTTATCAATATGGTGAAGAATTTACATACAAATGTTCTGAAGGTTTTGGAATTGATGGCCATGAATTTACAAGATGCTTAGGAGGAAAATGGTCTCAACAGCCAAAATGCATAAGTATAGTGTATTTTATTATATTTTATATAAGATAAACATCCTCCATGCAAAGTATAAATGACACAAATAAGAAAGTATGCAGCATGTTGAATTTAACAAGATATTTCTTGAAGGCTCTGGATTGTTGCAGAGAATTACAGCTCTAACAATGAAAATGCTAGACATCATAAGCCAAATTACTAAATTTTAACATCATCTTTTGCGAACTTTTAGCATCCAATGATGTACATCCTCAGACATTCAATCCATTACCTCAGTTCACAAAGTAAAGCAGACCCCCACTTCTGAATCTCATTGTTATTCTGCCTTCTATCACTGTAGCAACTATCTCTCTGTAAATATACTTCCTAAAATATTTTAAATAATTATTATAAGTAATGTATTTGTCAGACAGAAAAAATTGAAACACAGTGGCTTGTATGGGCAAAAATAATTTTGAATGTGAAAAATGGAACCTTAATCACTACAACTAGCAATGTCTCTTCAGACTTTAGATATCATTCCCATCTTTTGTGCCAAAAAATTTAAAACAAGTTTATGTAATTAATTCAAAGCTGCTATTTTTTTTGTCAAGTTAGAGGAAAAATATTATCTGGTATTTACTGTTCTATATTTATCTAACTATTATTTTAGTATACAATTACTATATATAATGTCTTTTTAATGATTTACTAAACAAACACCAGTAAATATTTCCTTTCTTTCAGAGACTGATTGTTCTGGTGTTCCCAGATTTGATAACGCTGTACTTATAGGGCATGAGAAGGATTCATATAGGTCGGGAGAACAATTGACTTATGAATGTGTAGCAGATTATCAATTAGATGGACACAACACTGTAACATGTATTAGGAGAACATGGATGGGAAATATAACATGCAGAGGTACTTTGATAAACTTTCAAATTTATTCATGGAAGTGTCTTGAGCAATAAAATATAAACTATTCTCTATCAACATTTCAAAATGAATATAAATTAAATTTTTTTTTAGACCAGGACAAAGTAGGTTTATACCTAAAAATAAAAGGATGGAACTGAGTATCCAATGCTCAACCTTCTAGCCCAATAGTTCTCAGTATAATCCAGGAACAGAAGCATCATCACCTTTTGCAAAATTGTTAAAATGGAAATGAACATTCATTGGCTAATTGTAGATATCCTGAATGAAAGACTTTAGGTCTGGGATCCTGAAACTATTGTTACTAAGTTCTCCAGAGAATTCTATGCACATGAAACTCTCTGATGGATTATAAATCATTCAGGAAAAATACACTTAAACATTGGCAATTAAATTATTAAATGTTTTTATGATGATGGACTTTTTTTTAGTTATTCATTCACATCTTCAGTGTAGATCCTATGATTAATCATATTTTTCTTTTAACTAGGATGTTCTTCAAGGTGTGTTGAAGAATCGTTGACTTGATCTCTGAAAAAAGTGTCAATGTGTTTGTTTTTAAGAAGCTAAAATTACACTTAATAAACAGATGATTGCAAACTAAAATGTTATGCCACATAATTTAGTTATTTTGATTTATTTGCATTTTATAAATTATTATTAAATTTATAGAACCTGTAATATTTATTCAGTTAAAACTGACAAGGAAATGTCTGGGAAAACTTTCATTTTCACTGATCACCAAAAGGAAAAAACAAAAAAATCTATCAGTGTTCTGGTTAAGGAAGGAGAAGGAGTGTTCCTCTTTTCCTAAATATTACATGTGAATTTATTTAAATTAGCAAAGCCTTTTAGGAGAGGTAATTTATTGAATTAAAAATCCCCTATGAAATGCATTTGCTCAAAATGAGCACTATGTAGAAATAATTTTTTTCTTTCTATTCAGATATTTCCTGTGTGAATCCACCCACAGTGGAAAATGCTAAGATAACAACAAGACAGAAGAGTAGGTATCCAAATGGTGAGAGAGTGCATTATGAATGTAATGAACCTTTTGACATGTTTGGGGAAGTAGAAGTGGTGTGTCTAAATGGAACCTGGACAGAGCCACCTCAATGCAAAGGTAGGATATTATATTTTCCCAGAATATCTATCAGGGGGAAAATATGTTGATATCAATAAAATGAAAAAATTCATGTAGAATATATTTTTCAAACACAAACAAAATGATGGCACTTAAAATTTAAATTTTCATGAATTCAACCAAATAATGCAGTATTTTATTTCCAAGAAAGATTCAGCTAGAGTAAAGGAATAACTAGAATTTGGAATCGATTCTTGTCTTTAGCATTAAGACATTCAGATATTTCCTGAGCAATAAAAGTGTAAAAGCACATTATATACAATTGACAGCACTAAGTGATCACCATTTTTAAGTGTATAATAGACAGATGAAGAAGGATCTTAGAATGTGATCTAGACTTGGGCATCTTCAGGATCTAGAGTTTATTTAAAGACATGTGACTTACTGAGCCCTTCCAGGGAACCTTCTTTTTTGTATAAAGGAGTCTTAGGACATAGTCTTCGGCACTTTAAATTTAGGGTTCTGGAAATATGGAATCCAACAAAGGAAATTTGATATTATCTACTTTTACTTTTTAAAAAGTACATTGTTCCTGGTATTTTTTTTCATTCCGTTACTTAGAATACACATGTTTTAATGTTGAAATGAGTTTAATGCAGACAGCACATGGTTGGGTCTTCTTTCCATATCCATCATGCCATTCTTGATCTTTTCATTTGTGTCTTTAGAACATTTACGTTTAAAGTTATTATCCATGTGTTAGGATTTCTGTTTGTCATTTTGTTTGTGTGTTTTCTCTCACACACAGTCCTGTTTCCCTATTCCTCCATTCCTTTCGGGAACACTTTTAAAGAATCTTACATTTACTCATGTTTATTATTTTTAAGTATATCTTTAGGCTGTGGTTTGTTTTATTATTTTTTAATCAATCTTGCTATAAATCTTATATATGTAATTTCTTACTCTCTACTGGTATTGAAATCTTACCTTTCAAGTGAATTAGGGAAACGTTACTTTCATTTAGAGTGTGTTGAATATTAATGCCTTTTGTATTTCCTGTCCCTACATTCATATTTCATATTAAATGAAATAATTTTGCTGCAAACAGCAAACACAATTGAAAAAAATATATTGGCTTCTTATTATGCTTTCCTATAGGAGGCAAGATGTTGCTAGGAAAAAAAAAAAAGGCTTTGTCTTGTCTGGTTGCTTCTAATCTGAGCATTTGGCTAAATAGAATGGGATCCTGTTAGGATAACACACTGTTTTGTCTTTCCTGGAGTCTGGAAATCTCTCACCAGAAAGAATTCTCTACATTTTTCAGAATCCTCTCATGTGGTTTTCTTTTTCTTTCTTTGTTTGTTTCTTTTTTCATTATGTTCAGGAGTTTGAATTATACTGAGTAGATATACATTTTGTACATATTTTGAAGTCAACCATTCCTTTTACCTTCGATAGATTTGTACTTTAATTTTTTCATGGAGCTCATGTTTCTTTTGTGATGAAAATGAAAACCAAGAGAAAAAAAATGAGTAAAGACTCAACCAACTCCTCAGCATATAGTATATTAAAAGAACAGACTTTTTCTATTTGAGCTATCTGTTCCACACTTTTTCACTAAGAAAGATGTTTATTGACCCAGAATCCTGCAAAGTAGACATATTTCTTAATGCTTTGTGTATGCTTTTAGTGAAAAAGAAAAAATAACATTTAAAAATGTAGCAATTTGAAGAATTAAAATTTCTTGTTATATATTTCCCCAGAAATCACCTAAATGTTGATATTGTGGAAAATAGTCTGTTTCTATTTGCCTTACTTAAACTTGGATTTAGATGTGTTCTCTCAATGAATCAAATAAATGATGTATTTTTTAGATTCTAAAGGAAAATGTGGGCCCCCTCCACCTATTGAAAATGGAGACATCACTTCATTCCCATTAGCAGTATATGCTCCTTATTCAACAGTCGAATATCAGTGTCAGAACTTATATCAACTTCAGGGTAACAGGCGAATAACATGTAGTAATGGACAGTGGTCAGAACCACCAAAATGCTTAAGTAAGTACTTTTATATTCTCATGGATCATGGAAAAGTCAGTATATAAGTATCACATTTTGTCATTTATAATAGAATTCTCCCAAAGAAACACATAGCTATCCTACTGAATGCTTGCCTACCAAATGTTTATATGTGAGAAATATATTATAGAAAATTCTGTTTTACTTTTATACTTAATTAAAACTTTGTGTTGGAAAAAATATATACATGGTGTATGATGTGATGATCATATATATATACACATACACATACACATACATATATGATGCAATAATCCAATAAATTAACACATTCATCATTACCCGTAGGTACTATTATGCATATGTATAATAGTGTATGTGTTGTAAAGTGTATATGCATGTATTGCATATATGATGCAATAATCCAATAAATTAACACATTTATCATTACCTGTAGGTACTATTATGCGTATGTATAATAGTGTATGTGTTGTAAAGACACTTAAAATGTGCTCTCTTACCTAATTTCAAGTTAAAAATAAAGCATTATTAGCTATATGCCATGCTATACATTATCCCCACATCTTATTCCTCGTATGACGAAATGGTTGTACCATCTGACCAAGATTTTGTTCAAACAAAAACAGTGATAGTAGTTTAAAAAATGCTAGACTTTTTATATAAGTGGTATGAATTTTTGGTAATAATACCCAATATCACACATTAAACCTAGAATCTGATTTATATATCATTTACCATTTTAATTTTCATAAGATATTTTTAATTACAGAGTTGGTTTGGAAAGGGTTTTGAGAAAGCATTCCTGAACCATTATATAACACAGATAAATGTTTTATTTTCATTTTTTTCTATTCTAGATCCATGAATAATGTCAGAAGAAATCAAGGAAAAATATAACATAACATTAAGGTGGCGAGACAGAGGAAAGCTTTACTCCAAATCATGTGAAGAAGTTGAATTTACATGTAAATTTGGATATCATCAAGCAACATCTCAACCATTTCAAACAATATGTCAGGATGAGAAAATGATATATCCTCATTGTAGGAAAGGCTATTTTTAGCTTTATTAAAATCCACACCTTTATAAGTTCTCAATTTTACATTTCAAGTATTGTTTAATTCATTGTTATTCATCAATAAGAATTTTTGCAATTTGAGATGATGTAATTACAATCTGAGAACTGTGCCTCACTTCTTAAAAGGTCCAAATGAAAAATTGGCAAAAAAAAGTGCTCTGCATTCAATTTACGAAATATCTATGTCAGGAAATTACACGCAATCATGTTAGAGGCCATTATGTCTATTACCTTCCAAAATATCTCAAAGTTAGTTTCTGATAGCTTCTGTTCTCCAGTCAATGAAAAAGATATTGTTGTCCCTGTCTTTGAAATTGTATCACTTCATAAAAATGAAAAAATCAACCTAAGTCATAACTTATATTAGCAATAAGATATGTCATTAGTCATTATTAATGAATAAATTCACAAAAATGATGAAATGTATAAACTTTTACAAGATGTCAGCCTTGCAAACTTAAAAATCAAACTAATCCTAAAGAGGAATTAAAGTTTAATTGTCTATGTTGCTATTACAACACTCACATACAAAGTGATAAAGATCCTCTATCAGTTGTAAACACATCCACATATGTGCACACAGAGACCTACACACACAGACACACAGAATACTCTGCAACTTGAATTAATATTTGCCAAAATAAAGTTGGCAGGGAATGCAATGAAATAAGTGAAATGCTATTTTGTATTCATTGATAATGAGATTTAAGAGTTATTGCTTAACTCCTTTACATATACTAGTGTTCTCTGATTTTCTAATTTTAACATGTACCATTTTTGAATTACTGGAATTATTTATTGTAAAACAAAGATGTCTATAAAGAAGGCAATGCAAATTGAGAGCTCTAAAGATCTCAATGGTCATGATCTTAAGGTTGAATTACATTTAAAAAAATTTTGGTTAGAAGAGTTTTGAAAATTTCAATAATGAGATTGTAAAGTGTAAGTTTTAATCTACTCATTTCAAGCAGAATTGGTTAAAATCATTTTTGACCATAAACATCTTCCATTTATAAAAGATGTTAATCTTTCATGTGAAAATCAAAGTGTAAATAATAAGGCTATTTTAGTGTAAGTTATTTTTTTATTGCAGAAGAAGGTAACTTATTTACTAAAGCTGTCCCCATATTAGTGATCCTTTTAGATAAATTGGTTGAGTTGAAAAAAATCAGATTTCAGAAATTCAAAGGATATTTGTTATAATTATCAAGGTATCTTTGCAGTTATATTAACACTTGTGAATACATTTATAGCACATTCAGACCACTGTAATCAATTACACTTAAGTGAATGGTTTATGAAAACCCAGAAATTTATTTCATAGAGTTGTAGAGGCCTGGCTGTCCAAGATTAAGATCCTAGCTGAACTGACATCTGGTAAGGGCTCTCTTTCACAGATGGTACCTTCTCCTTACATCCCAGAACATGGACAGGATTTTGAAATTCCATGAGTTTTTTTTTTTTTTTTCTGAGACAGAGTCTCAAGCTGTCACCCTGGGTAGAGTGCCATGACATTACAGCTCACAGCAACCTCCAATTCTTGGGCTTAAAGGATTCTCTTGCCTCAACATCCTTAAGTAGCTGGGACTACACGCGCCTCCCACAATGCCCGGCTATTTTGTTGTTGTTGTTGTTGTTGTAGTTGTCATCATTGTTTTGTGGGCCCCGGCTGGATTCAAAGCCACCAGCTCTGGTGTATATGGCTGGCACCCTAGGCACTTGAGCTTCAAGCGCTGAGCCTCCATGAGTATTTTTTAAATAAAAGCACTAATCCAGTCAACAAGGGTGAAATATTGATGAGCTAATCACCAATAAAGGACTTATTTGCTGCAGAACACCACCACAATGATGATTAAGATGCTACATATGAAATTTAAAGGGACAGTAACATTCACCAAAGCACAGCATAAACAAAAAAAGGTATTCTGGACAAATGAAAACTGAAAGAAAATAGGTAGAAGCTATATTGCTATATTCACATCAGACAAAACATGATTTAAGTCAAAACTGATAGAATCTTGTGATAAAGGAGTTATTTCGTCAAGAAGCTATAACAATTACAAATATATATGCATCCAACATGGGAGGAAATAAAACATACAAAGTGAATATAAAGAAATCTGAAGGGATAAATAGCAAACCAAAAATAGTATGGATTTTTAATATGTCACTTTTAACAATGGATAGATTATCTAGATTCTAGACAGAAATCAGTAAGCAAACATTGGGCTTGAACTTTATGTTAGACCAAATGGACCAAACAGACATATGCAGAACATTGCATCCAACAGCAATAGAATACACATTCTTTTCATGCCTGCTAAAGGAACATTCTCCAGGATAGAGTTTATATTAAGTCACAAAACCAATCTTAAAACTTTTTAAAAGAGGGCAGCACCTGTAGCTCAAAGGAGTAGGGCACCGGCCCCATATGCTGAAGGTCGGGGGTTAAAACCAAGCACCAGCCAAAAACTGCAAAAAAAAAAAACCCAACAACAACAACAACAAAAAACCTTTTTAAAAGATTGAAGTCATATGAAGTATCTTTTGAGAACACAATGGTTTGAAAGTAGAAATCAATACAAGAGGAATTTGGAAAATTAAAAAAAAGAGAACAATAATGGCAAACCATTGTACTAAAACTTATTGGGTGCAGCAAAAGCAGTTCTAGAAGGGACATTTAAGATATGAATGCCTACGGGAGAGAAAAGAAAGATCTCAAATAAACAACTTTTTATCTCAAGAAGTTAGAAAATGAAGAACAAACCACCCAAAGCCAGCTATAGGAAGGAAATAGTAAGAATCAGAGCAGAAATAATTGAAATACAGACCAGAGAAATGATTCTGAGTATCAACAAAGCTAAAATTTGGTTTTTGAAAAGATAAACAAAATTGACAAAACTTTAGCTAGACTGGAAAGAAGAAAAAGGAGGACTCACATAAATAAAATTAGCAATGAAAGAGGAAACATTACAAAGGATAGTACAAAAATATAAAGGATCCTAAAAATCCACTCTAAACAATTATATGCCAACAAATCGGATAACTTAGAAGAACCCAGTGAGATAAATTCCCAGACACATACAATGTACCAAGACTGAAATGCAAACAAATAGAAAGTTAGTCCGTACTAATAATGAATGAGTCATAAAGAATATCCCTTACAAGAAACCCAAGACTTGATGATGGCTTCACCAGTAAATTTTAACAAATACTTAAAGAATCAATACCAATCCTTCTCTAATTCTGCTAAAAAATTGGAGAAATACTTTGAAACTGATTTTCTTCTTTATCTTTATTTTCATTTGATTTTTCTTTTCAAAAAAGATTTCAGATAAATATAAAGGAACAAATTCTTAGGTTACATTTTGATTCTAAGGTAATGTACAAATTGTATTTGAACCCTTCATTCAGACAGTGTGCTGTATACCCTTACATGGTGCACATTAGGGAAGAGCTCCCCAACCCATCCCAGCTTCCCCTTTCTCATTTCCCTCCTCTCCCTGCTCACTTGAACATACTTGTGTTTTTCTGTCCTATGAGTGTGGTTGTTTTTTATTACTTTCATATTAGTATTGAGTACATTGGATACTTGCTGTTCCAATCTGTGATACTCTACTAAGAAGAATGTTTTTCAATTCCATCCAGGTAAATATAAAAGATATAAAATCTCATTCTTTTTATAGCTGAATAGTATTCCACAGGATACATATACCACAGTTTATTATTCTATTCATGGGTTCATGGGCACTTGGGTTGCTTCAAAATCCTGGCAATTCTGAATTGAACTGCAATAAACATTCTATGGAAATGTCCTTGTGATAAACTGATTTTTTACTTTTTGGTAGATACCTAGTAATGAGGTTGTGAGATCAAATGGAAGGTCTACTTTGACTTCTTTGAGCATTCTCTGTACTTCTTTCCACAGAGACAGTATTAATTTGCAATCCCACCAGCAATGTAAAAGTGTTCTGTTCTCTCCACATCCACACCAGCATCTGTAGCTTTGAAATTCTGGGAAGTGGGCAATTCTCACAGGGGTTAGGTGATATCTCAGTGCAGTTTGGGTTTGCATTTCTCTGATGATTATGGACAGCGAGAATTTGTTTCATTTGTTTGTTGACTGGATTTAAGCCAATAAAAACAAGGAAAGATAAAGATGAACGCTATCTACTGGTCAAGGGAATGATATAACATGAAGAGATTTCAATTTTAAACATTTATGCTTCCACCTTAAATGTTCCAGGTATACAAAATGAATTCTAACTGATGTGAACAATATCATATTCTGCAACTCAATAATATCTGGGGGATTTCAACAGTTCCAAAATTATTTTGTGAGGCCTCACCCATCATGATACCAAAGCCACAAAAGGATGCTATAAATATAATTATGGGCCAATATTCCCATAATTGCAGAGGCAAAAATAAATAAATATACTAGCAAACAATTTATCACATTAAAAAGGATCATTAACCATGGTCAAAAGGGATTTATCACTGGAATGTAAGGACAGTATTCTTACTCTAATCAGTAAATGCTATCCACCTAACTAAC
>NW_003852752.1:259785-261521 GCF_000181295.1 Otolemur garnettii
CTAGTTTTTCTGCCTCTGTTATTTGTTTTTCCCCAATTTTATCCTATACTGTTTTTGTTTTGTTTTTCTTTGGTTTTATTTATACTATTTTTGTTTTTCTTCTCTATTTGTTGCAGGTGGAGTACTGTGTCTGCTCAGGCTGGCAAATAGCTGAAGATGTCAAGAGAACCACCCAATCCAGAACCCACAGAAGCTGGTATTTTTTAGGTGTGAATCAAAGTACCCTACTATACACCTCTATTACTCCTATCTCTCTCTTTCTAGGCCTCTCCTCTTTATGTCAATCTTCCCTTTTACTCACCCTCTTTCCTGTCTGTATTCGCTCTTTCTTTTTTTATCTTTTATTCCTTCGTGTTCTTCAATCTTCTCATCCTTTTAGTCCTGTACCAAAAGGACACACTAATACTTTAGGTCAGTGGCATGGTACTTTAAAGAGCAAGAGGAAGTGAAAGGAAAATGTAGGGTAAGGAAACAGACAACAAGAAAACACTCATGAGGGAGAAATAGCAGAACATTTCTGCCAACATGAAAAACCAGAGCACCACCCCACAAGGGACAATGAAGTAGTAACTACAGAGGATTCTATCTATAAAGAAATGTTAGACATGGAAGAAAGGGAATTTAAAATATGAAAGATAAAAACAATGAAGGAAATTGCTGAGCAAGTGGAAAATATCCAAAAGGAAACCAAGAGGTAGAGGACAAAGCTTTTTGAGATAACTCAGACAATTAAAGAGTCAGAAAAAAATAAAGAAAAAACAGAATGTTTATAGACAGAATTATGGAACTTAATGAAGCATTTAAACATACAAGTTATAGGTATCTGAAGAGGGACAGAAGAGTGTCCCAGGGGAATGCAAGCCATACTAGGGAATATTATAAGTGAAAATTTCCCAAATATCACCAAAGATTCTGACACATTCCTTTTAGAGGAATATTATACCCCAACTAAAATAGACCTTCTCCAAGACACATTGTGATGAACCTATTCAGTCAAGACAAAAGAAAAGATTCTACAAGCAGCAAGGAATAAGTGCCAATTGACCTACTTGGGCAAATCCATCAGGTGATTACAGACTTATCAAATGAAACTTTTCAGGCCAGAAGACAATGGTCATCTACCTTTAATCTACTTAAACAAAACAATCTCAGCCCAGAATTCTATATACTCCTAAGCTAAGCTTTAAAATTGATGGAGAAACAAAATCTTTTACTGATATGCAAAACTGAGGAAGTTTCCCACAACAAACTCAGCTCAGGAAATACTTAGACCTATTCTACACACTGACCATCACAATGGTCTACCAGAAAAGTAAGCACTGAGTAACTAAAGGATAAAACCTAGCTTCCACAATGATGCAAAAGATAAAACTAAACAATAGATATTCACAAAATAAGATGAATAGAATACCACCACACTTACCAATTATCTCAATAAATGTTAATGGCTTGAATTTCCCACAGAAGAGGCAAATACTGGCTGATTGGATAAAAAAACATGAACCGTCCACATCCACACGTTCTCTGTGTCTGCAAGAAACACACCTAACCTCAAAGGACAAATTAAAACTCAGAATTAAGGGATAGAAGACAATTTTTCAGTCAAACAGAATTCAGAAAAGAAGAGGGGTTACAATATTATTTTCTGACACAAGTGATTTAAAGAAACTAAAGTCAAAAAAGACAAAGATGGACACATCATATTGGTCAAGGGAAAAATACAAGAAGAAGAAATA
>NW_003852752.1:261556-265731 GCF_000181295.1 Otolemur garnettii
ATGTAAGGGTTAACAAGAATTCTAACGAGAATTCTAATCTCCTGCAAGAGGAAGTGCTTCAAGGAAACCATAAATAAGACCAGAGACAGTAAAAGCTAGTCTTTTATCATTATTCCTACATCTGCATAGCCCCCTGCCCTCCTATGTAATTCAACCTATCCTGTACTTAAAGCTGCATTCCTTACCTTATTTAGTTATACTGTGATATATTGCCCCTCCCCATCAACTAACCCTATATAAATTGTGTTTTTTCCCTAAAATAAACAGCTTCGGCTCAGTCCCTTCCCCAGTGTGTCTGTCTTTGTTTTGTTTGTCTTCCCCTTTCATACGCGACTCCCCAAACGGCCGCTGCGCGCAGGTCGGGAGGCGGCAAGTGGAGGTTCCACCGAGATCGGCGTAGCTCCGGGAACAGGGAGCGAGACAGTCTTTGGCCGCGGAGGTGGCGCGCATAAGTCCGCAATCGGGGTAAGTGCACTACCCCCCCAAAACGTCCTAGAGACCCCAAGAACCCTAAGATGGGTGGGCAGCAAAGTAAATTAACAGTCAGCCTTAAGGCGCTGCTGAAGCAGCATGGAATGAAAGTCCATGATTCAACATTACAGGACTTTATAAGATTAGTACAAGAGAGTAGTCCGTGGTTTGCTTTTGGAGGGGCTTTAAATCCCCGGGATTGGGAGCAAGTCAAACAAGATCTAACAGAAGAATTAAAAAGGAAGGGCCCCCAAGGCTTCCCTACTTGGGCATTCTCACTATGGAGAGCGGTCCGAGATGCCCTCCGGGGCCCGGCTCAAGTCGCTCAACAAGAATTAGACAAGGTCAGAGAGGACTTTGAACGGGCACAGGCTGAGTGTCAGGGAGGAGAGGACTTTGAACGAGCACAGGCCGAGTGTCAGGAAATTCAAAACCCTTCCGAGGAAAGGTCAGAAGAGGCAGGAACCGCACCAGGGCCTCTGTACCCTGACCTCTCCTCTTTTAAGATTAATGAGGAGGAGTCGAAGGGTGAAACAATAAAAGAGCTTAAAGCTCAAATTAAAAAACTACAAGCTAAATTACAAAAATGCTGTTCTCCTCCTCAATATACTAGTAGCCCATCCTTATCTATAAAAAACCCTCCTCCCACTGACCCTGGACCCAGTCCAATTTGGGCCAACCCATATGAGGAGTATAATAAAGAGATCAGCGGCGGCGTGAAGTTCCTCGCAGCCCCTGTATTCGAACAAAATCAGCAGAGATACCATCAGGCTATTCCTATTAAAGAGTTTAAACAACTAAAGGAGGCAGTCTCTATGTATGGTCCTCAATCTGCCCTAGTACGATCAATCCTTGAAGGATATCGCCATCAAAATCTAACACCCTGGGACTGGAAACAGCTCATTAGGGCAGGGCTGCCAGGAGGAGACTATCTCCTGTGGCAGGCAGATAATGAGGAAGCCTGCCGGGAAATTGCACACCTCAATGCACAGTCAGGACAGGCCCATATAAACTTAGACATGCTTACAGGGAGAGGCCAGTATGAAACACTCCAGACCCAAATAGATTATCTCCCGGGGACATATGCTCAAATAGCAACTGCTGCATTGGCAGCGTGGGGCCGCATCCCCAACAAAGAGGCCGGTGGCCAATTGTCTCGTATTATACAGGGAGGAAGCGAGCCATTTGCCCAGTTTGTAGACAGACTGATCCAAACGGCTAATAAATTGTTTGGAAGCCATGAAGAAGCCCTGCCCATAATAAAACAATTAGCTTATGAGAATGCCAATAAACCCTGTCAAGAAGTTTTACGGCCACACCACCATAGAAATCTCTCAGATTACTTAAAGCTCTGCAGAGACGTTACAGAAGCACAACAAATAGGAATGGCCATAGCTGGAGCTTTACAAGAAAAGAGAAGTTCCTATAAATGTGGAAAACCAGGGCACTTCCGTAAAGAGTGCAGAGAGGGATCAGAAAGATCTAGAGACAAGCCCCCAGGCATATGTCCAAGATGCAGAAAGGGACCCCATTGGGCTAGAGAATGTCGATCAATTACAGATATTGATGGCAAGCCACTTCCTCAGCCGGAAACCGGAAGCGGGCCCAGCCCCGGGGCCCGTCTCAACCCAAACAGGTGCACGGGGCCCTACAGACGTCCATAAACCCACAGAGCCCAGACCCCCTCAACAGCCCACGAAACTTTCAATTGAGCAACTCAGCCGAGCCACACCCAACATCCCCGGCTTGGATCTTTCCTCCAGCCAGCGAGTGATCCTCACCCCGCAGATGGGAGTACAGCCCATTCCAACAGGTGTATATGGACCGCTCCCTATCTGCTGTGTGGGACTTCTGGGAAACAATAGCATGGCCCTTAAAGGACTATTTGTTGTACCAGGAGTCATTGACTCAGGTTATAAAGAAGAACTTAAAATACTTGCTCACAGCCCCCAAGGTATCACAGTAATTCCGGAGAGAGCTCATCTTGCACAATTAGTATTACTCCCCCTCTTTAAAACTAACAACCCGGTAATGCACCTAGAGAGGACCGGGGGCTTAGGCTCCACTGGAACCGCTGCCTTTATGGTAGCCACCCTCACCGATAGGCCGATGAGGACCCTCCTCATACAAGGCAAACAAATGCAAGGCATACTCGACACAGGTGCAGACGTGTCCGTAATATCTGCAGGATCATGGCCTCATACGTGGCCACTTGACAGACCGTCTACCACTATCCAGGGAGTGGGAGGCATTTCTCAGCCCTGGCGCTCCTCCTCCTTCCTTCAATGGGAGGATGAAGAGGGTGCCATCGGACAGTTCCAGCCTTACCTCATGGAACATCTGCCTGTTAATTTATGGGGAAGAGATGTCCTCAGTAAACTTAATTTAGTTCTTACCAACGAGCAGCATTTTTGCTTGGGGCCACTGAGGGAGGAGGATACATACCTCCGCAAAAAATAACATGGAAAATTAACACTCCAGTCTGGATTCCTCAGTGGCCCCTCACCTCAGAAAAGCTCCAGGCTGCCCAAGAATTAGTCCAAGAACAGTTGTCCTTGGGGCACTTAGAGCCCTCCACTTCTTCTTGGAACACCCCCATATTTGTCATAAAAAAGAAATCAGGAAAATGGCGCCTATTACAAGATCTCAGAGCAGTTAATGCATGTATGGTGCCAATGGGAGCTACTCAGCCAGGTCTCCCGGAATCTTCAGCCATTCCAGACTCATGGCACATCATTATCATTGACCTCAAAGATTGCTTTTTTACAATCCCATTACATCCGGAAGATAAAGAAAGGTTTGCCTTTTCCATCCCTTCTGTTAACCACCAGGCCCCTGATGCGAGGTATCAATGGAAATGCCTCCCACAAGGAATGACAAATAGTCCTACTATGTGTCAGATTTATGTAGATGCAGCCATCAAGCCTCTTAAAAAGACCCTCCCTTCTTCAGTGATGCTCATCCATTATATGGATGACTTACTATTAGCAGCCCAACATAGGGGAGAATTACTGCAATGCTATGATACCCTTCAACAGCTATTAACAAAAGCTAAACTACAAATAACCCCTAATAAAATACAAATGACATCACCTTTTCAATATTTAGGATATAAACTTACTCCCAGCCAAATTACTCCATCCAAAATTACTATACAGACCTCACACTTAAAAACCTTACATGATTTTCAAAAACTTCTGGGAGACATTGCTTGGATAAGGCCTACATTAAAAATATCCAACCAAGACCTATTGCCACTCTATCAAATGTTAAAAGGCGACTCTTGCCCAGCCTCTTTAAGACAATTAACCACACAAGGGCGGGAGGCTTTACAAAAGGTAGAAAAAGCATTAACTGAAGCACAACTACAAAGAATAGACCTCACCAAGCCATTACAATTCATAATTTTTGCAGCTAATCATCATCCTATGGGAAGTTTCTGGCAAACAGGTCCATTGTATTGGATGACCTCACCAATTAATCCTTCTAAAGTCGTGCTTCCCTATCATATAGCTATAAGTGACCTACTATTCAAAGCACATCAAACTGCCATAACAATTTTTGGCAAATACATTAATGAAATTATCATACCATACAATCCCTCACAACTTCAAGCATTAATTACCCAAGTTCCCAGTTGGACCCTCCTCACTTGTTTATATCCCACGCAATGGGGACACCATTATCCTGCAAATAAACTTTGT
>NW_003852753.1:0-659 GCF_000181295.1 Otolemur garnettii
TCTACATGTTTGTTTTTATATAAGTACCATACTACATTAATTAAAATAAATTTACCTTTGTAATGTAGTTTAGGGTAATGAGATACTTTCAATTTTCTTCTTTCTGCTCAAGGTTGTTTTGAACTATTTGGGATCTTTTGTGGTTCTACAGAAAGTTTAGGATTTTTTTTTTATTTCTGTGAAAAATGTCATTAGAATTTTGATAGGGATTGCATTCTGTCTGTAGTTCACTTTAAGTCAGGCCCCCTCCCCCCTCTTCTCTCTGCCCCACCCCCACCCCCAGAATCCCTTTGTGATGAGGAGGCCACAGGTCTGTGATGCAGCTCTGCAATGTAGGCCTGAGGCCTCCTTGATAGGCCCAAAGAAAATGTCTAGGGCTTAGTTGTCTTAGGGCAACAGTGTGATTCAGAAGATGGAGAATGATTTCTTTTCTCTGAAAAGCATTAGTGCCACATGGCTGAACCCCTGCTCCACTTCCTGGATGACTGACATCACCCTGGGCTTTGTGTGTGGACTGGGGCTTTTCCTTGTGTTACTCCCCTGCCTTGGGAGAGATCCTTCCTCAGCACAGACTGGGCAAAAAAGATACATCAGGAAGGTGAGGAGTCCTCAGCCTAGGCCCAAGAGAGAATAATTCTCTTTTCTTGCTACTCTTTCGT
>NW_003852753.1:1491-5177 GCF_000181295.1 Otolemur garnettii
GAGGCTGGAAAAGCAGACCAGAACCCTGGATACACTTCACATTCTACACTGAGGATGAAGCCAGAGTCAGGAACGGGTGTGGGGAGGGAGTGGCAGGCCCATAACTGCCTGCATGTGGCAGTGGAGCCTCTAGGCCCAACTTTGGACAAGGTGTTCAACACTGCTAAGCCTGAATCGTCTTGTAACTGAGTCTCCTCCTCCCACATCTCCCCACAGGTGTGTGTGAGGACCTCAGTGTAGGGAGGGAATGGATGTGCACATTGTAAGTCTAATCTCCACAGTCTTCCCTAGAGGGTCAGTGTCCTATAAGATCCCCAGGCTTCTCCCTTCCCCACCATAACCAGCTCCTGATTTCCAGTTTGCAGAGATTGCCTGAGGATACTGAAAGGGGTTCGGGACCTGATTTTACTTCTGCAGAGGTAAAGAACTTTTCCCTTCTCCACTAGCCTCCCCATCAGACCAGGAGGTGACACCAGGGCTAGAAGGTATCCTAAAGCTGACCTGGGGGTGAGGAAAAGAGTGTGAAGTCATCGTATGGGCAGGGAGGGTATAGTTGGCATGTCCCCCACCTCCACTGTCCTGAGGCCCCATCTACTCCTGACTATAGCTGGTGCCTCCTTGTCTCCTGCAGCCACCTGAGGAAGCTCCCTGACAAGGGAGACTTTCATCAGCTCTCCTGTGAAGACTCCCCAGGGGAGTTGAACAAACCAACACTTGTCAGAGCCCACCAGCCATGTGGGGAGCATGTGGAAGCTACTTCTCCCACCACCTTGTCTGCATTGGCTTTCCCAGCTCCCCTGGATGAACATCCTCCATTCCTGGCTACTGCCTTGTCATCAGGCTTGATGGCCTCCCCAGTTTGTGAAGGATCACACTCATCCCTGAGTGCCCCCCAGCTACCAGAGCTGCTGCTTCCCCTAGAAGACTCTTCACCCCAACCACAGGCCCTTTCCCCTCTGACAGGGAAGTCCCCTGCTTCCTGCCCTCTGCCTCTTCCTGCCTCAAGCCTGGCTCATCCTCAGTGTGACCCAATAGTACCCCCAGTGGGAAGTGTTCCACCAAGCTTTTCTTCACAAAACAAATGTCCATTGCCTGTCTCAACCACCTGGGGCTTTGGTCACTCCAGTGGTCCTGTCTCAGCCCTCTCCTGGTGGCAGGCCGCTGCCAGAGCCAGCAGAGCCTGGTGCCTCTCCACTTCACCACAGACTACATCCCAGCAAGAGCACCCTCCCAATCATACACCAGAGGCCTCATTCTGGAGAGACACCACACATAGGGAAATGGAGGCTGGTGGCCTCTCTTTTGTCAACCCTGGTGTCCAGAACCTGTTGGAGATATTCATCTCCAAGGGGGCAGAATTGGAGCTAAAGAAGGGCAAAGAAAAAGAGGGATCATTTCTGAAACAAATGAGTCCAGACTATACCCATGGTTCTCTGTTAAAGTCACCAGGCAGGGATCAAGACACCACAACACCACACTCCTTCTGGAATGTGACTGACAAACCACAGAAGCTCTCCCACCCCAAGGTGAGGGTGGACCATTTACAGCAGAAAAGCAGCCAGCTCTTTTGGGGCCTCCCCTCTTTGCACAGTGAGTCCCTGGTGGCTGCCACCAGGGTTTCTGTTCCCCATTAAAGCTCCCCTCTGTTTTCCTCAGTGTGCTCTCTCTAGCTCCTTCATGGCACAGTCCAGGCTATCCCTCCACAACACCTCTGCCCCAGCCCCAGCCCCTACACCTGGTGAGGACCCATACCCAGGCCCATCTCCTACCCTCTTTCTCAGCCCCACCATACTAAAACCCAATTTCCTATATCAACTTCTATCCAACAACTAGAAGTTCACCTTATTAAGAAGCAAACACCAAGATCCTAAAACCCCAGGACCCAAGGGAAAGTTAGAGTGAGATGTTTGGCCCTATTGATTAGAGAGTGGCACAGGAGGCCCAAACCATGAGGCACAAACAGAGGTCTACCAGACCAAGGAGCTCCCAAGCCAGAGAGATGGGCCATCCTGTCCAGGACAGGGAATTACCAGAGTTCCTAAGAAGCAAGTCCTCCCAACTCCTGCCTAATGAAGGACAGGTCCCTATAGGAAGATGGCTTTAGGAAGAAGATGAGGGAATACCTGTAGCAAGTTCCCCCCAAGAAAGGCACAGTGCAGGGAGAGCCCCTGCAGAAATCCAAACCTGCATCAGCCACTACCCTGTGCTGGGGACTAGTCACAGACAGATCATTTGTAAACAGTGAGGTAGCTAAAGCCCAAGAGGCTATGACTACTGCTGGACAGACCATAGACAAGATAATTGGACCTAACTATAAATTTCTTGCCCAAAAGGGCAAGAAACTGGTACAAAGAGTAACTTCCCCACTGCCCAGTGGGTGGGTATTGCAGCTACCAGCAGGGTCCTTCCCACCCAGAGTAAATGAGATAGGTGACATGGCCAGCAGTCACCAAGACATCCCTATGTGCCACAGCTGTCTTGTTCAGAACAGGTGAACCAGAGACAGCAGGTAGGCTTCCCCAGCCAGGCCCCAACACACAGTAGACAGGGGCGGGATGTAGAAGAATCTTCCAGGGGAGCCAAGAAGGCAGCAGAGCTTATAACACACACTATGTGCTGGCCACCTGTGCCCAGCACCCCCAGCCTGAGGCCCCAAGGAGGAGGGCAGGACCAAGGGACACAAAGTCTTCACATGAGAAGGTGGCTTTCCCCACAGTGTATATGATCATCCTGATCACTATCCCTCTGGAATTCCAGAAAGGACAAGTGGATGATCAGCAGGATCACAGTCTGGTGACCATTATGGACACTTGGCCAGGAGGTTACTCCTGAGTAGGGAACTTAGAAGGCTGGGGCTGGCTGGGTCCACAGAGAGTTTTGGGGTTTCACCTGCCAAAGGCCAATAGGGGATAAGAGGGCAGAAGGATGTGGACATACTGGGTTTGGAAGGGACTGTCCTCAATGGGTGTGGGACAAAAGCACACACACACCCCATGCCTGCTGTCCCCCCCACCAGACTGTTCCTGGAGCTGGTCCTATGTCAGGGACAGGAAAGCTCCCAAGTGGGTCAGCAGTCAGTGGGCCTTGTACCTTAGGAGAACTCTGGGGCAACAGCAGAGACCAGACAGATCTCCACAGAAGCCCCTGCCAGAAATCCCTAGAGAAACCTCACTCAAGACCCCATGGAGAACCCCAACTGACAACTTTGACAGAGACACACATTAAGAATGAACTCAGAGACCTCACACAGAGACCTTGCTCTGAGATCCCCTCAAGGTGTTCCCCCCAGGAGATGTGGAGACAGTGCAGGACCCTCTGACAGTGCCTCCGTGCACAGCTCTCAGGCCCCACACAGAGCCCCCAGGCCCCTGGAGAGCTCACAGGGCCCACACAATCCTCCCCACACAGACCTCCCATGTGATCCTCCCCAGGTAATCTTTCCCTACAGAGTCTTCCCCATGCAATCCTCCCCACACAGTCTTCCACAGGGACTACAGAGATACCAAATGATGTCATCCACAGGACTCACAGTACCCAGAGAATGGCACAATGATTTGCCATGGTGTCCTCTACACCATCATGTGTAGCCCATAGACTCTGTCAGAGTTGTCAACACTGCCCCCACAATTGGCTTCTTTGCTTGGGAATTGATCTATTGCCTTTGAGCAGAACTGTGTATTCCACCT
>NW_003852753.1:6099-7752 GCF_000181295.1 Otolemur garnettii
CCACCTTAGGTGTATGTGGCTGGCACCTTAGCCACCTGAGCCACAGGCTCCAAGCTGAAGGATTGATTTTTTAAAAATCATTCTAAGAAATACACATCTTCCAAGACTCAGGAGGGCAGGCTCTCTTTTATATTCATTTTACAGGGCTATAAATGGATGTACTGCTTCAAAATTTTGAAATCTTACAAAAAATATCACTTACTCTCTGCTTGTGATATACATATAGCCTAATAAAATTACTGGGAAGGAACACCTTAACATATGAATTTAAGAAAGTGTACATTTAATCAACATTTGTATTACAATAAAGAAAGAACTCACTTGTTATATACCTTAAAATTTCCAAAGGGTACACTTTGGTGAAACTTCTTATTTCTCTGGTCATAAACACTTGTTCTCCCCTTGTTAAATTCAATTTTAGTAACATCTGTGAAGTGTGTGTCACTGGTTATGTCTTCCATTAGAATGAAAGCATCACAGTCCCTTTTGTAAAAGTATCAAAGCTGAGAAAATGGCTCTTTTAGCCTAGTTGTTCCAAATAGAAGTTCCTCTCTACTTTCCATAATGATACATTTATACTCATTATGTTTATACTTTACTCCCTTATGATGTCACTGAATCACAAAACAGTGGAATGTGGCGATAGATATCCTGTAGTACCCTATGGCTTACATTTTCTTATAGAGCAACTTATACAAGTATGTTTCATCAGCACAACAAAATGAGACCTATTAAGAACAATTTCATACAGGAAATCCACTACAACCAGTAGTGTATTTTTTTTTTCAAATTGACATTTTTAACAGGGTTAAACTAAGTGATTATTCATCAGTCTTTTGAATTTAAGTTGTTCTGGGTGGCCATAAAGTCTGCCATCCATAACATCCATAGCAAATAGTTCATTTCTAAAACATATTGAATATGTTGGCCCTCAGTAGCAACTCCTACTTCAGTAAGCTATGCAAAAACACAATGAATGCTGTGCATTACAGCAATGTTCTGTCACTGCACATACATCTGTTACATGTTTCCTCAGATGATTGGTGTGCCCAGTATCCATGGCATAAATTTATGCCTTTATCCCGGAAGAAATAATCTAGAGGATTCAATCTATTACAAAAATATTGTCAGTATTTTCATACCTAATGACCACCTGCATTTTATTTTTTTTATTAAATCACAGCTGTATACATTAATGCAGCGATAGGGTACAATGTGCTGGTTTTATAGATAATTTGAAATATTTTCATCAAACTGGATAACATAGCCTTCGTGGCATTTTCTTAGGTACTGTGTTAAGACATTTATATTCTACATTTAGTAGGTTTCACATGTACCTTTGTAAGATGCATTATAGATGTGGTCCCACCAATTACCCTCCCTCCACCCAACCTCCCCCCTCCCTTCCCTTCCCTTTCCCCTTTCCCTATATTCTTGGGCTATAATTGGGTTATAGCTTTAGTAGGGCTGAATATATGGGATACTTTTTCTTCCATTCTTGACATACTTTGCTAAGAAGAATACATTCCAGCTCCATCCATGTAAACATGAAAGAGGAAAATCTCCATTTTTCTTTAAGGCTGCATAATATTCCATTGTTTACATATACCACAATTTATTGATCCATTCGTGGGTCAATGGGCAGTCAGATTT
>NW_003852753.1:8788-11393 GCF_000181295.1 Otolemur garnettii
AGTACCATGCTGTTTTGATCACTATGGATTTATAGTATAATCTGAGGTCTGGTAACATGATTCCTCCTGCTTTATTTTTATTTCTGAGTAATGTCTTGGCTATTCGAGGTTTTTTATGATTCCATATAAAATGAAGTATTATTTTTTCTAGATCTTTAAAGTACAACAGTGGAGCTTTAATAGGGATTGCATTAAAATTATATATTGCTTTGGGTAGTATGGACATTTTAACAATGTTGATTCTTCCCAGGCGTGAGCATGGTATATTTTTCCATTTGTTAACATTTTCAGCTATTTCTTTTCTTAGAGTTTCATAGTTCTCTTTATAGAGAACTTTCACAGCCTTTGTTAGGTAAACTCCCAAATATTTCATCTTCTTTGGTACTACTGTTAACAGAATAGAGTCCTTGAATGTTTTTCAGCTTGGCTACTGTTGGTATATATAAAGGCTACAGATTTATTAGTGTTGATTTTGTAACCTGAGACACTGCTGTATTCCTTAATGCATTTTATTTTTAATAAGATTCACCTACTTCAAATCTTATAAATAGTTTATTATTTAAATACACAGAAAAGAGTCAATGCCAAAAAATGAGAAAATGAAAGAAAAAAATATTTCATTTTCAAATTTTTTCTCATTTGCTAATAATGAAGTTTGTTTTTTTTCTTTAAATCTACAGATAAATACCTCTCTAAGTGGCATTCAGGATCCACGTGGCTTTGAAATAGATTTTTTAATTAATACAGATCTCACACTGATTTCAATAAAGCAGTCACTCCGGAACATGTGAAGAATCACAATTATATGATGACTGCTTAATACTCTAAAGCAGTGGTCCCAATTTTTTGGCACCAGGGACTGGTTTCATGGAGCTCACAAGTGTGCTGTAGAACTATAGGCCTCTATCACTGGGCTTCAGACTCATACCAATCTAGTCCATGGCCTATTAAGAAGCAGCCCAAGGACTGCACAGCCATAGGTAACCACAATGGGAGGTGAGCAGCAGGTAAACAAGTGAAGTATCATCTGCATTTATAGCTGCTGCCATCACTGTGTCCCTGCCAGAGATCCTGTCAGATCAGTGCTGAGCATCAGATTCTCATCGGAGTAGGGACCCTACTGCACACTGTGTAGGAGGGTAGTCTAGCACTTCTTATGAGAATCTAATTATCTTCCTGCATCTAATCCATGGAAAAACTCTTCCATGAGAGCAGTGCCTGTGGCTCAAAGAGTAGGGCACCAGCACCATATACTGGAGGTGTTGGATTCAAATAGGCCCCATCCAAAAAAAAAAAAAAAAAAAACCTTCAGAAAACAACAACAACAAAAAACTCTTCCATGAACCCTATCCCTTATGCCAAAAAGATTGAGGAATGTGGCTTTAAGCAATACCATGGGCATGTGGCCCTCCCCCTGAGCTGGCTAGTCTTAAAAATTCTCAATTATACCAGGTTGTATTGACAGTAATGACCAGCCACAAAAACTCAGAACCTTCCCCCAGAAAAGGCCAGGAGAGTCAACCCTGCAAGCACAACAGCTGCCTCCTCTTGCTGTGACAATTACCAGAAATAAATTCTACAGCTCCTGAGCCCAGAGACAGTTATGGTTCAAGTGCATTTAGCCTCCATGGCACCAAGGAGAGAACACTAAAGTGTAAGGGCAGATGTCCCCTTGCCTGCCACCTCCCTTCAATCCTCAGCCAGCCCAGTTTCAATCATCTGCTTCTCATCAGGCTTTTCCCACGTGTAGTATGAGCTGCTTCCAGCACCAAACAGACACTATAAGTCAGACTTCTGAAGAATTCCAATTATACACTGTGCCCAGGCACCCACTTTAGACCCAGAACATGGAGCCTGGCTCAGATCAGAGCTGGATTCTAAGGAGCCTCCCTTCCACAGATAATAATAATTTTGCCTAATAACACCTGCCCTGTGGTCTTTTCTTTCTTGCTCTTTGGTTGTGGTTTTTCTGATAGATATCTTTTTTAGCTCTACCCTGAGGACTCCCAGCAGCCTTGGAAACGGGTACCAGGCTCCTTGCTGGAGCCTTGTGCCATGAACCATGTTATGGAAATTGCTAATGAAAGAAAAGAAAATCCTCAAAAATCAGCTAATGGGCTTCCCATGGATAAATGGGTCAACAGTTGGAGAACTCAGATATACTAATATAAAATTTCATTTGTATAAGGCTGCCTATAAAATGTTTATGAAAAATATACATGGTGATTTTCTATCTTCTATATATTACCAAAATACAGTAGAACTTCTGTAAGTCAGCCACCCAAGGGAGTGTAACAAACTGGTCAACATACAGAAGTGGTCAACTATGTAGTGGTAGAAACTAGTCCTACTGTACTTTCTAGTACAGCTTTTATTATAGAATATTGTACAAAATCATGCATAATAAAAAACCTAGTAAAATCATACATAAACACATAAAATCAATACATTAGTTTTTTTTCTTATGGTTTAATCATTTTGAAAAATGAGTCAATCTTGATCTGTTTCTTATTCTTATTACAACTGTAAGTGGAGAAAGCACTGTCAGCACTGGCCACACCACTCAGCACACCTGGGCATTTTTCCACGTCAAATTATTTTAACT